>NC_133666.1:589232869-589529444 GCF_037893015.1 Macrotis lagotis | reverse complement strand
GCAAAGAAAAGAGCAAGAGTAGATAACAACAAAAAACAATAAAAGCTAACAATTCTATAGAATTCAAGGCATTGTTTGAAGTGCTCTACAAGGATTATTTCCTTTTGGTTTTAATTATCATATTATATATGATCAATAAGGTAGTTTCCATTGCTAAAACTCTGTTTTTGAGAGGGAATGCCCAGAGAGGGTGTATATACATGGAAATTAATGGAAATAAATAATGATGAAATTAAAAGCAAATACTGTTATTACTTCACCATGTGTCTTGTGCCAAAATGTGCCAGACATTGGAGCAGAAAACACTGTTCTATGAAGAAGCCACACATTTCACTTCAAAATTAAAAATAAAGATCTCTTGGCAAGATGTGGTGTAGAACAGAAGGAATCACAGCCTGGTGTTCATAGCAACAGCACAGGGAACCAGAGCACTCCATCACTGATGATAAGAAGTAACATCTACACAGCACAGAGAGAGGGGGAAATCAGGACATGAACTAGTTGATGCTAGTTTTGATGGCAATGGTGTTACATCAATCAATCAACCCATGAGCATTTATTAATCGCCTACCTACTTTGTATCAAACTCTATACCAGGCAATGAGCATACAGAGATGTGAAAAAGTGTTCTTACCCTCAAGAAATTCACATTCTTTCAGAGAAAATAAATATTCTTATTTAAATATATGACAAAAATAATTGAAGATTAATCTCAGAGGGGTAATACAGAGAGATAATACCAGACAGATCTAGAAAAAAATCATGCAGGGTATAGTGCTTAGACTTAGTTTTAAGGGAAAGTTGGATCCCAATGGACAGAAATGAAAAAAGAAATATTAAGATATTAATTATCTTAATAGTTTATAATGCTTGCATATATTGCCTTCATGGCCATTGGAATAAACTAATTTCCTCCATCTGTTCTACCTGAGGAAGTCTTCACTTGCTTGTGTATAGAACTCTCCCTAATGCAATGGTTATGTGAGTTAGATCTATGAATTATCCTCAAACTCATTTAACTTACCTGCTGAGATGGTTTTACCAAGGTGGGGTTGTACGTGCCACAGCTTCTTAAATCCCACAGGTGAAAGTGGGTGAGGGGAGATACCAAAGGTAGATGAGCAGTACTGAAAAAAGGCTTAGCAAGGTCTCTCCTTGGAGGCACTAGTCTACCCTGAACACATCATCATCATCATCATTATCATCAGCAACATCATCATAGCTAAAATGTATATGACATTTATTATGTTTCAGGTTTATCTAACAGGTTTACAATTATTATATTTACAACCTTGGGTGTGAGGTGTTATTATTATCCTCATTTTACAGAGGAAAAAACTGAGGCAAATAGTAGCTAAGTGGTTTGCCAAGAGTCACCTAGCTAGTGTTTAAGGTCTGACTTGAACTCAGGCCTTCCTGACTCTAGCACAGCACTCATCCCAATATACTATATAGATTTTAGGTCATAAAATGAATCAAGGTAGGGGGAAGAGAGACATCTCACACTGTTCTGCTATTTTGACAGTCCCAATTTATTTTATAATGGGAACCTCCCCCCCCACTTCAATCTGAATTGAATGAACCCAGTCTAGATGAGGAATTCTAGGTTCCCATTGTGTAGAAGGAAGGAGAATATATTCATGGAAAGTTAAGGAAAAGCTAAGTTTTTCTAGGAACTTTGAAGAATGTGATCTCAACTTAAACTCTCTATACCTCAGTTTTATCATCTATAAAATGATACTGGCAAAATGATTTTTAATTTATTATAACATAATAATTACATCACTAAGCCACATCATATAGGTTTAAATAAAACATGAACTACAAACCTATCTCCCAGAAATCTAATACCGAAAACAAAGCAGTAACAACCCTGATGATTTTATTTTAGCAATCAAGTATTTGTCTTAGTCCTTAATAGCACCATTAAAGAAAATCCACTCCATTTATAACTCTAACAAGTCAGTTATTAAGATAAGTACTTTCTATTATCCATATGAACCTTTATTCTTTGTTGGCAGTTAACCATCATTTATTAAACAATTACTATATGGCAGGTACAATTTTAAGTTTAAGGCATGATGATGATGATGATGATGATGATGATGATGATGATGATGATGGATGAAGATCCTTTGCTGAGAATGCAAACATTAGCTGAAAACTGAAGGAAGCCAAAAAAGTTGGAATACAGAGCTGAGAAGGAAGAGTCCATGCATAAAGCTCAGCAAGTAGTGTTTCTATTAGGTTCAAAATCTTTCCAGTTAATTAAATATCTGGAAAATAAACAGAATTTGAATATTGTTCCCAGGGATAATAGGGAGTCAATAGAGTTATTGAATTTTAGGGTGATATGAACAGACTCACACTTTAGGAAGAACAACTTTTCAGTTAAGTGGAGAATGCATTGGAATACAGACAAGTTAGGAAGAACAACCAACGAATTGTCACAATTAAGATAAGATCTGAACCAAGATTGTGGCAAGAATCAGAAGAGAAGGGGGGCATCTAGGAGAGAAGTTATAAAGGTAGATATGACAAAAATTGACAACTGATTGGCTATGGGGTGGGAGAATGACCAGGGAATGGCATCTAGATTAGTGAGCCTGGGTAATTAAGATGATGGTGGTACCCTCAATAATAATATATAAGTTAAAAAAGGGGAAGAGTTTGTAAGGAAAGAGAATGAGTTTATTTATGCATATGTTGAATTTAAGATGTTTTAGATAACAACCATTTGAAGATATCTAAAAAGAAGTTGTAGATATGAGACTAGAAGTTAGGAAAGAGGTTACTGATGAACAGGCCTAAGGATCATCTACATAGAAATAGTAAAAGAAACCTTGGGAAGTAATGAATTCACCAAGGAAAATAATATAATGAAAAAAAGAGAAGGTCAAAGACCAAATCTTGGATACCACCTAGGTTTCCTGTCATTATTTGTCCTCTATTCTTTTTTTTAGTAAGGCAAATGGGGTTAAGTGGCTTGCCCAAGGCCACACAGCTAGGTAATTATTAAGTGTCTGAGACCGGATTTGAACCCAGGTACTCCTGACTCCAGGACTGGTGCTTTATCCACTATGCCACCTAGCCGCCCCTTGTTCTTCATTCTTGAATAGGATCATGACATCGGGAGTGTGATGTGATGTTGTGACACACACATGAATTAGAATTAGTCACCAGACTTACTTTCTCTTCCAGAGCATCCTGGGGCCAGAGCCTAGATATGTATCAGGATGACTGGAGATGACCCTGGATGCAATGGGAATGCTTAGGTTAGTAGGAATGATAGAGAAGAAGATCCAGTAAGGGATTCAGAGTAGACAATTCAGGCAGTTATGAGGAGAACCAGGAGAAAACAATGTCATGAAAACCTAGAGAGAAGATAATACCAAGGAAAAAAAGGTAACCATCCATCTCTAAGGCTGCATTAAATTTGAGTAAATTTCTTGAGATTTGGCAAGTAAAATATCATAAATAACTCTGGAGAGAATAGTTCTGGTTGAATACTGCATCAGAAGTCAACTGCAAACAGTTGGCAAGATAATGGGAGAAAAGAGGAGGCTTCTCTTTAGATAGCCTGCTAAAGGAGTTTAGCTACAGATGGGAGAGAGAGAGAGATAGAAATTGAAAGTTGTAATGAACAGCTTAAGTGAGGGTTTTCAGAGGATGGAGGAGATGTGGGCATCTTTACAGAGAAAAGAGAAACAGCCAATAGAGGGGAGTGATTAAGGATAAGTGAAACAGTGAGGATGATAAAGGGGGTAGTTTTGCAAAAGAAGACAGAATGATATGTGATCCATTGGGTGTGGAGCGGGCCTTGATTTGGCAAGAAGAAGAGTCACCTCTTCATGTAAAATAGGATTGAATGGAGAAATAATAATAATGATGATGATGATGATGATGATGATGATGATGATGATGATGATGATGATGATGATGATGATAGAAGGTGTCTGATTTATGTGAGATGAAAAGCAGGGGAGAAGAAAAAACTCTCAGAATTTTCTCAACTTTTTCAGGGAAACATAAAGTTCTCAGCCAAGAGGGTAGCAGAGAGGGAGAGGTGTGGGAAGACTTGAGAAGGAATGAGAAGGTTTGGAAAAACCTCTATGGTGAAAAGGATAATGAGTCATTAAGGGAGGTGTAAAAGAATTGCCTTGCCAAAGAGAGGCTCCAAATGAGACAATGCAATACAGACTTGTAGTAGACTCAGTCAGCACAATTTCATGATTTTTTTCTATCTCCATTCTGCAGAATGTAAATTTTAACAAAAGGAAGTGACTGGTGAGAGTAATATAAGATCCTAATTCTTTCATTGATAATTGTGTCTTATGTTCTAAGGACATCATCTCTATGTAATTTCATGAACCCTGACTACCAGGAATAGAAAGATTCTTTGAAATGGAAGAATGGATCAATAATTGTAAGAAAAATCTCTTACATATCATAACGGATGAGTCCCTAATCCTGGAGAGCAGGCAATGTATCCTAATAGCCTCTCCAACTCAGATTTTAATATGGTCAGTTTTATGAAGGTGAGGTGGAAATTAATCTACTATAATGATTTAGGATTCAAATCTTTTATCTTAACTTAGCCAGAATCCAGACTTTTGAACCAACATTCTACTTGTTTTCAAGTTATACTTTTAAGGGTCTATTAAGTCTTTGTATTCAGGATTTGATACATGTGGGAAAACTTGGCTTAATGATCCATTCATCTCATTTTTTTTTCAAGGGAAAACAGTCTGTGAGACCTGATCATCATACTTAAAACAAATGAGCAATTACCAAGCAATAACTTCAAGTAATATGCACTACCAGGTGGTTAAAATTGATGAATCCTGGATATAAAAATGCATGGCATATTCTTGGAAAGGTCATAGATCACCAAATCTGAAAATAGATATTTTTGTATCTGGGAAAGTACTACATATCACATCCAACAAGTGGCATGTATCTCAATCTGGGCAGAGATGAGATGCTAAAAATAGGAAGGGAAGACCCAAGTTTTACATGGTGGTGTAATAGCATCATTGGGGATATCATCAATTGTGTGGAATTGGTAAGGTGAGATAACAACCCTAGCTTGCTATTTCAGTATTCTGTTTCAACTAATTATTCTCACAACTTAATACTAAATTCAATTTTTTTTACCGCACCACTGAAGTTCTACAAGAGCACTCAATGTTCTCTAAATTCAGTATTCTGGGTAAAAGTTACTCTTCCAGGTTATAGTTCTACAATCCAGCAAATAAACAATAATCATACTGTCAGAAGAGAATAAACCAAAGAGCAAAGTATACATAATAGGAGTTGAAAGAGCATTATTTTTTTATATCTTTAAAAAGCTAGTATTTTAGCTAGTATTAGGAAGGTTTGGTTCTAAATTTCATCTCTGATACTTCTTATATTTGTGATAATGGGCAAGGCATTTAAGTACTTCTATTTTCTCATCTGTAAACTGAAAAATGATAATACATATACCAGGATTACTGAAAAAGAATAAATGAGGCAAGACATGTAATGTGTTATAGAAATGATGTATTATTTATCCTAGAACCAAAATAAATTTGTGAAAGATTTTAGAGCTCATACAATACAACCCACTCATCTGGCAGGAAAGGAATGTGGGGTCCAGAAAAAGGAGTGAGTTCCCAAAAGTCAAATAACAAGTAATGGCAGAGCTATTAAACTATCATCTCCTGATTCTTTCTCCAATCGTTCTATGAAATCATATTATTTCTTTATGGCAGGACATTCTCAGAATTTCTTTTCTTCTTATGGCAATATTTTCTACCCCTCAGTTCCTGAGCCCACAGCCCAAAATTAGCTTTTATCTCTGTGTCAATAATTCTTCTTCTTCCAAATCTGCTCCTCTTATATGAGATCTTCCCAAACACTAATGTGTCCTTAAAGTCCTCTCGCTCATATACATCTCATTTGTGACCATGTCTATATCAATGTGGTGTTAACACTGTGTTTATTTAATATGTAAAAAGGTAGAAGGTGCATTGTATAGAACACTTGGTCTGGAGTCAGTAAGACTTGAGTTCAAATGTAGCCTCAGACATTTCATAGTTGTGTAATCATGGTAATCACTTAATTGCTGTCTGCTCAACTGTCTTAAGTGTAAAATGGGGATAACTTTTTCAAGGTTATCAAGAAGATGAAATGAGATAATATTCATAAAGTCCTAAGTCTAGTATCTGGCATGTGGTAGGTGCTTAAGTTACTCCCTAACTTATCTTAAATTGCAAGGACTACTGGGATTATCCACAGAGCATCATACTGTCTCCTCTATAATATCCTGGGGAGATAAGAGTATTATGTTTGGAAAGAACAAGAATAGTGATGTCACGTGAAAAGCATTAGTTCTAATCAGAGGAACTGGGTTTAAATCCTGTCTCTGACCTGTATGGAGTATTTATTCTCCCTGTGCTTCAGTGTCTTCCTTTGTAAATATGTGGAGGGGAGCTACATGGCCTCTGAAGTTTCTATGCTATGGTCTTACAAGGGCTTACTGTTTATTTGACCATATCAATTTATTCACCTCTCTATATCTCAGTTTCTTCTTATTTAAATTAGAGATATGAATAGTCTCTGATTCAGAGAATTATTATGATTCTCAAATGAATTAATGTATATGAATTTTTTTGAAAATATTAAAGTATCATGTCTGCTATTATATAAAATGATTTGCTATTATTATCACTATAGTGGAGGCAAGTAAATTATGCCTTATTTCTACTCCATTGCCCTCAGCTGAATAACACATAAAAATCCCAAAGACCAGAATGCTCACAGTCATGGAAAGAGCTGAAGTCAAGGAGAAAGGGAGTGAGTTTCTAGGATTTTTAAGGAGAACAAAAGAGAAGGAGATAATGGGGGCATTGTGGTACAGTAAGAAGAGTACCAGCTCAGCAGTCAGAGAATACTTGTTAAAAAGCTAATAATGCAAAATACCTGTGTGACCACAGGTATATTCTTTAACCTCCCAGGGGTTATTTTTTTAGCATGTTTCTAAAATGAAGGGATTACACTAGATGACCTCTGGGATTTCTTCTAGTAATAACAGTCTTTAATTCTATGGAAAGGAAGAATGAAAAGCTTGGTTATTTATGGGTATTGTTTCTCTATAAATGAGAGAGACAAAGCCCTACAAAAGAGATGGGAATACATATACAGAGACACAAAATAAACAAGAAGAAAGCTAAGAAGGTTTAATGAAATCTTAGAAAACTTGAATATGATTGACTTCTAGAGAAAACAATGGGATTAGAAAAGAATATACCTTTTTCTCAGAAATAAATGACACCTTCACCAAAACTGACCATATAATACGGCACAAAAACTTTATAATCAAATGGAGAAAGGCAGAAATAATAAATACATACTTCTCAGACCATGGTATAAAAACTAAATGAAATAAAGGGTCATGGAAAGAAAACTAATTAAAAACTAAATAACTTAATTTTTTTTTTTGCAAGGCAATGGGGTCAAGTGGCTTGCCCAAGGCCACACAGCTAGGTAATTATTAAGTATCTAGGCCAGATTTGAATCCAGGTACTCCTGACTCCAGGACCAGTGCTTTATCCACTGTACCATCTAGTTGCCCCTAAATAACTTAATCTTAAATAATGGTGTATCAAACAGGAAATAATAGAAATAATCAAAATTTTACCCAAGAAAATGATACATGCCAAAATTTATGGGATGCAGACAAGGCAGTTTTGAGGGGAAAACTTTATATCTCTAAATGCCTATATGAATAAATAGAGAAAGAGAAGATCAATGAGTTGGGTATATAACTAACAAAAGATGAAAAAAGAAAAAAATTACAGATTCGCCAATTAGATACCAAATCAAAAATTCTGGAAATCAAGGAAGAGAAAAATAAAACTGAAAACAAGAAAACCATTGATCTCCTAAATAAAACTAAGAATTGGTTTTATGAAAAGTAAATAAAGTAGAAACTTTTGATTAATTTCATTAAAAAAGAAAAAAGATAACCAAATTACCAGTATCAAAATTAAAATGGTGAACCAACCACCAATGCAAAGGAAATTAGATAATTTGTAGCTGTTTTGCCAAACTGTATTCCAATTTGGATAATTTGAGTGAAATGGATGAATATTTACAAAACTACAAACTGCCCAGATTAACAGAAGAGGAATTAAATTCTTAAATAACCCCATTTCAGAAGAAATTGAAGAAACTATCAATAATGTCCCTAAGAAACAGTCTCCAGGTCCAGATGGATTTGCAAGTGAATTCTAGCAAACATTTAAGGAACAATTAATTCCTATACTATATAAACTATTTTAAAAAGTAGGAGAAGGAGTTCTGCCAAATTCCTTTTATGATACCAATATGGTGCTGATACCTATACCAGTAAGAACCAAAACAGACAAAGAAAATTATAGACCAATCTCCCTACTGAATATGGATGCAAAAATCTCAAATAAAATTTTAGCAATGAGACTACAGCAAGTTATTACCAGGATAATATACCATGATCAGGTTGGATTTATACCAGGCAGGAAGGGATGATTCAACATTAGGAAAACACTCAACATAATGAAACATATCAATAGTAAAACCAACAAACCAAGTGATTATCTCAATAGATGCTGGGAAATCCTTTGATAAAATACAACATCCATCCCTATTAAAGTTTAGGAATAACAGATGTTTTCTTTAAAATAATAAATAGTATCTATCTAAAACCATCCACATCAGAGAATTTCCAATAAAATCAGGGATAAAACAAGGATATCAATTGTCAACATTACTATTTAATATAGTATTAGAAATGCCACCTTTAGCAATAAGAGAAGAAAAAGAAATTGAAGGGATTAGATTTGGCAATGAGGAAGCAAAGCTTTTACTCTTTGCAAATGATATGATGGTATACTTAGAGAACCCAAGAAAATCATATAAAAAACTCCTTGAAACAATTAACATATTCAAAAAAGTAGAAGGATATAAAATAAATCCACATAAATCATCAGCATTTCTATATATGACCAAAAAAACCCAAGAGCAAAAGATAGACAACATTAATCTACCTCCCAAGACAATCGCAGAAACTGTGAGAAAAAAGTTATAAAACACTTCACACCCAAATAAAGTCAGATTGAAATGATTGGGAAAATTCAATTGTTCATGGTTAGGTAGAGCTAATAAAATAAAAATGACAATTCTGCCCAAATAAAATCACTTATTCAGTGCCATACCAATCAAACCACAAAATAACTATTTTACTGAGCTAGAAAAATTAGTAAAAAAAATTCATTCTGGGGGAAGCTGGGTGGCGCAGTGGATAGAGCACCTTCCCTGGAGTCAGGAGGACCTGAGTTCAAATATGAGCTCAGACATTGTAATTGCTAAGCTGTGTGACTTTGGGCAAGTCACTTAACCCCATTGCCCTAAATAAATAAAATTTTTAAAAAATAATCTGGAGAAACAAAAGGTCAAGGGAACTGATAGAACAAAATGTAAAGGAAGATGGCCTAGCTCTACCAGATCTAAAAGTATTCTATAAAGTGGCAGTCATCAAAACTGCCTAGTACTGGTTTAGAAATAGAGCAATGGATCAGTGGATTAGGATAGGTTCAAAAGAAACTGCAGTATATTTCTGCAGCAATTTATTGTTTAACAAGCCCAAAGACATCAGGTTCTGGCATAAGAACTCATTATTTGAGAAAAATGTTGAGAAAACTGGAAAACAGTATGGCAAAAACTAAGCATAGACCTGCATCTCATACCCTATACCAAAAAAATATCAAAATGGGTATAGGATTTAGAAATAAAGGGTGACATCTTAGATAAATTAACAGACCAAGAAATATCTATGTATCAGATATATAAAAAAGGGGACAAATTTATGACCAAACAAGAAATGAAGCACATTATAAACTGAAAAATGACTGGTTTTGATTTAAATTAAAAAAATTTTGTGCTAATAAAATCAATGCTGCCAAAAATTAGAAGGAAAAGAGAAAGCTAGAAATAATCTTCATAACTAGGAGTTCTGATAAAGGACTCATTTCTAAAATAAATAGAGAATTACATCAAATTAATGAAGTTACAAAACATTCCCCAATTGATAATCAGTCAAAGGATATAAATAGACAGTTTTCAAGTGGAGAAATTAAAGCTATATACAATCACATGAAAAAATGTTCCAAATCATTATTTATTAGAGAAATGAAAATTAAAACAACTAGGAGGTATCATTCACAGCTATCAGATTGACTAAGATGAGAAAAAGGGAAAATGATCAGTGTTGAGGTTGTTAGAGGTTTGGGACATTGATGCATTGCTGGTGGAGTTGTGAACAGATCCCACCATTTTGGAAAGCAATATGGTATGATTCCCAAAGAGCAATAAAACTGCTCATTTCCTTTGACCCAGGAATTCCAATTCTAGACCTATATCTAGAAGAAATCATAAAACATGGGGAAAGTCCTACATGTTCTAAGATATTCATAGCAGCTTTTTTTGTAGTGGCAAAGAATTGGAAATTGAGGGAATGCCCATCAACTGGGGAATGACTAAACAAGTTATGATTCATGAATACTATGCAATATTATTGTTCTATAAAAAAACCATAAATGATTGGCCTCTAGAGAAGTATTGGATGAGTTATAGGACCTGATACTGAGTGAAGGTAGTAGAATCAAGAGAACAATGCACACATTAACAACAACATTGTAAGATGATCAACCTTGATGGAAGCAGCTCGCCTCAGCAATTCAGAGAGTTGGAACAATCATATTAGACTGGCTATGGTCAATTCTATTAACATACAGAAAAAAACAAAAATAAAAATAAAAAAAACTTCAGAATCTGATGAACATTTTATAAAAATTATCTTTAATGTATCACTTTCCCTTAATCCAAATTTCTCATATTGAAAAAGACTAATTTGTATACATGTTTAGCACAAACATGTATGTATAATATTAACCTGACCGTTTGCCACTGAGGGGAGGGTGTTGGGAAGGGAGGGTGGAAAGAAATTTTGTAACTTAAAAATATGCATATGCAAATTGATAAATGTTGAAGAACTTCCATAATATGCATTTGGAAAAACAAAATATCAATTAAAAAGGGGGGGGGGAAGAAAGAAGAGGAAAAGCAAATGAAATAAAGGAAAAGAGAGAAATAGTGAGATGAGAAAGGTGGGGGAGAGAGGGGAAAGGGGAGAAATAGGAGAGATAGAGAAAAAATAGATCAGCAAAGAAATATTATGTTTACTCTCACTCAGATTTCCAAAATAAGCCAGTCACTTTTCTAAATGTAGTTTCCTGTGGGTGCTTTGAAAGACCTGGGTATCAAAGATCCTATAGGAGGAAAAAATGACCATCAAAGGAGTACAAGAAGTATCCAATTCATAACCTGTTAAATATTTCAGTGTGTACACTTCCTCCCTCAGCTTGACAGAATTATATATTATTCTCCCTATGATCATCATAGAAATTTTTAAAGGAAAAGTCTCTGTTGTAAGTATGAGAAGCATGTTGAAATGTGTAGGACCAGAAATCATAGCAAGGAGAATAAAATTTGATTATAATGTTAACTTAACTTAGTAAAACAGGAAAAAAGATGCTTAGAGAGAAATGCAATCATCAAAACTGAATTCTTTGCATTCTTGGCTTTCTACCCTAGGCTAAACTCTTTGCAAAAGAAAATTAACAAATCAGTACTGCTACTATGTTATGTTATAGAGAATACAATGTAGAGAAAAGAGATATGGTTTTGATAAAAGATGAGCTCAAATTCCAGTTCTGCTATTTGGCGACTAACTTAAAATTTGATTGCCATTTCCTAAACAAAGGAGCAAGTCAATGTGAACAGAGTTCTCTCTTTGCTAGGTACCTGAAATGATATATAAACCATGACCTAAGTCCTCCTCCATATTAGGAGAGGGGCATGGCATGAATACAGATACTTATAATACACAACACTGATGATAAATGAATTGGGTAGGTGAATGGGCTTGCCAAAAATACTTTGTAGAGTCCGAGGAAGAAAATAATTAAGAATAGCAAAGTGGTGGCACAAAGCTTACTAGAGAGGAAATATTTGCTTTAGACTTTATAGGTAGCAGGTCAAAGCAGATAAGTGGGGTTTTTAGGGAGGACTAGCACCTCTGGAGAAAGATCTTGCTACACCTCTTTTCAGAATTTCTCACTCATCTTGGTGTCTACCTGTGGCTCCAAGAAGTTGTAGCATGTACATTTCTTATAACCCAGTAAACTCTCTCAGCAAACAGGCTAAACAAATCTGAGGGTAGTAGACAGGCTTTAAACCCATTGGTGAATTAGTCTAGCCCAAGCATGTGAAAACTTCTTCCAGTGGAATGGACAAATGAGAACATGTTCCAAAGGCCATGAACGCAACTGAAACAAATGGTGTGATGCGTTTTGAGTTTGTTTAGATATGAGAGATGCCAAAGTTATCCACTACATTACAGGTCATCATTAGTCATACTTACTTTTGACTTGACACCAGATTTCCATGACTCCAGAAGAGAAAGGCTGGTGATTTGTACAATTCTGCCACATTTAAATCTAATTCACATACAAGTCAAGACATTGCTCATTTGTGTTGTTATGGTCTTCTTCAAAAATTATGAATGAGAAACACTAGAAGTTTAAAAGGTAAAAATTAAGGAGAAAATTTAAGTCATCTTGAACAGCCTAAGCAAAGATCCAGAACCATATAAACAAACTGAGTTTTGGAGAAATACTTATCTGGATTGATTCAAAAGCATAACATGAAATAAGACTTGACAGATAGAATGACTTTGGGCTTAGGAAGGGTTTTCAATATCATTCTCTTATAAAATGTTAAACAGTTAAAGAAGGAAGAAAAGAATATAAAAAATGTAAAACAATTAAATTGTGAATATAAAGGAAGAAGTCACCCATTAAACTGAAGAGAATAGCAGAGTGGAATAAACAGCAGAATCAAGCAATTTTTATAAGAAATAGACAAAACAGAAATATGTTCACTATTAAAAGTAAAAGATTGGAACAAAAATTATAATATGCTTCAGATGAACTAAGAAAGCAGTGATAATAATCATGATCTCACATATTGTAACAACAAAAAATAGGCACGCTGTAAAACGAGATAACGGTCAAAAACCATGCTATGATTAAAGTATTCAAAGACACTGAATGAATCTAAATACTTAAAAGATATGCACCAAAAAGTATGTAATCTAAAAGCCTAAAAAAAAGGTTTGATAAGTTAGAGAGAAATAGACAGTAAAACCATGAGTTGCAAATCTCAATTTACCTCTTTCAACACTAAACAAATCTAACAAAAAATATAAATAAATAAGAATCTGAAGGGAATTTTAGAAAAGGTTGATGTGATAGATGTCTGATGAAAACTGAATGGAAATAGAAATATAGATCCTGTCTCAGTTTCTTCACCTGTAAAATGAGTTGGAGAAGGAAATGCTAAACTAATATAGTATCTGTTCTAAAAAAACTCCAAATGGAGTCACAAAAAGTTGGACACAACTGAGAAATGTTTAAACAACAACAAAACAAAATATGTCTTTAACCACAATTGTTGTTGTAATGCAATAATAGTAATAAAGATTTAAAAAATGAGAAAATTAACATGTCTGAGATAATAAAAATATTGCTTTTTTCAAATTATGTGATAATCTTCTCAATGAATCTAAGAGAATCAGTCAACTAAAATTCAAAGCAGAAACTTTAACAAAGTAGCAATATATAAAATGAAATCACACAAAGCATCATTAGAAAATATTACAACAAAATCCATATGGAAGAACAAAATTTTAAAACTTTCTGAGGAAATAAGAGGGTGAGAAAGTGGGGAACAAATGAAGACAGTATCTATACAACAAAGGAAGAATTAGCAAAACATTTGAACTTTTTAAAGAATAAAGAAATAAAGCACTATAACAAATTAAATACTGAATATATAGAAAAAAACATAAAAGCCATTTTATGAAAATTCAAAGCTTCAAAAGTCAGAGAAAGGACTCAATAGTGAGCAAAATTTCTGGAAACTGAAAAGTGGTCTGTCAGAAAGTAAATTCAGACTAACATTTCACACCATCTACCAGATTAAATGCCCAAAAGGTAGATGAGAGGGAAGAGCCAAGACGGAAGATTAAAGGCAGCTACTCACTTGAACTCTTCCCCAAAACTTTTTCAAACATATTTAAATAATACCATAAAACAATTCCTGGAGTGACAAAAACCACAAAAGAATGGAGTGAAATAATTTCCCAATCAAAGTCAACTTAGTAGGTCAACAGGAAAAATCTGTTACACCAGGATGAGAGTGAAGTGCAGTGCAGCACAGATCAGGACCCAGAAAACCAGGAACAGTCCTTTGGAACCACTAAATCAGCACTGGTTACATCCAGAGCTCTCTGTCCAAAGACATATGTAAGGGTTTTGAACAACTGATCAAAAGGAGATTACAGGCATCTCTGCTAGCACTGGGAGCAAGACTCTGTTGCTTTATCTATATGAAAATTGGGGTTGCATATCTGGATGGCATCCCATAGTGAAGAGAACTAACTCACCAGAGCTTTTAGCTTCAGTGTAGCAGATACCCTCTGTGAAGGGACTCATAACAATTTTAGAGCAAAAAGTGTACTTTTATTCACTCACAGTCCTGAACACAGGCCAGGAGAGTAGTAAATGCACCTCTCCATAAATCATAATATCCAGGAAAAACTGAAAACTGATAGGTGCCTCTGGAAATATCTGAACTATCTCTGAAAATAACTGCACAAAATCCTTGAGTCTGGAACAGTGCTTGAAGGAAGATTCCCCACTTTAATAAAAAGTTAAAAGTACAGAAATAAAATGAAAAAAAAATGAGCAAAGAACAGAAAAAATTCTGACAAAAATTTCTATATAGACAAGTAATATCAAAACACACTAAGAAGAAAACAACAAAGTCAAAACTCCAACTTTCACAGTCTCAAGAAAATATTAATATACGACCTCAGAAAGAATTTTGAAAATCAAATAGGAAAGTAGAAGAAAAATTAGAAAGAGAAATTGAAACTATCAGTTAAAGATTAATGAACTGGGAGAAAGGGAAAGGGAGAGGATAAACTATACTACATTAAAGAAGCAAGGAAAAGCTTTTACAATGAAGGGGGGTGGTAGAGGGAGGGAGTGAACCTTACTCTCATCAGATTTGGCTCAAATAAGAAACAACATGCACACTCAGTTGGGTATAGAAATCTCTTACCTGGCAGGGAAGTAGGAAGGGAATGGGATAAGAGAAGGGGGGAGTGATGGAAGTGAGGGCATATTAGGGAAGCTAGAAGTCAGAAGCAAAGCACTTTTGAGGAGGGACAGGGTGAAAGGGGAGAGAAAATAGAATAAATGGGGGTAATTGAATAAAGGGAAACACATTTTTCCATCACATGTGAAAAAAATATTAAATCAAGCTTCTCAGAAAAAGGATTCTTTTTTCAAATATATATATATATATATATATATATATATACATATATATATGTATATGTATATATATAAAACTGAATCAAATTTATAGAAATAGGAACTATTCCTCAATTGATAAATGATCAAAAGACATGGACAGTTTTCAGATGAAGTAATCAATGTTATCCAGTCTTATAAAATAATGCTCTAACTCACTATTTATTAGGGAATGCAAATAAAAACAATTATGAGATACTACCTCATATCTTTTAGAAAGGTTAATAGAATAGAAAAGGAAAATGCCAAATTTTGGAAGGGATGTGGGAAAAAATGAGACTTTAAGCACTTTTGGAGAGATTGTGAAGTGATCCAACCATCCCGTAGATCAATTTGGATCTACACCAAAAGAACTATAAAATTATGCATACCCCTTTACCTGGCAAAATAACCACTAGGTCTGTATCCAAAAAGAAATAAACCACCCCCAAAAGAAAAGGATCTATATGTACAAAAATATTTTAGTAGCTCTTTTATGGTGAAAAAAATGAGAAATTGTGGGACTGCACATCAACTGGGAAAAGACTGAACAAGTTGTGCTGTGTGATTATGATGAAATAATATTGGGCTATAAGAAATGATGAGCAGGATACTCTCAGAAATACATGGAAAGATTTATCTGTTGATTTAAAGTGAATGTACTGTCCATTAAGCAGTAGTAATACTGTAATATGGTCAACTATTAATGATTTAGTTTCCCTCAGCAATTCAATGATCCAAGACAACTCTGAAGGACTTAGGATGAAAAATAGTAGCCATCCCTAGAGCAAGAACTGGTGATGACTGAATACAGATTGAAGCATATTTTTATACTTTATTTTTGGTAAGATTTTTATTAGTCTGCATCCTCTTTCACAACATGACTAATAAGGAAATGCTTTTGCATAACTACTATAATATCGAATTATTTGCTTTCTCAATGGAGATAGGGAGTTTGAAAAGAAAAAAGAAGGGAATTAAAACAAAGTTTTAAAAATGAATGTTAAAAATTATTTTCACATAAAATCAAGAAAACATTCTACAGAAAAAAGTATAATTAAATTAAAAAAATTAAAAAACAAAGAGATAGATAATAGATATAAAAGATTATATCTCAACCATAACAAAATTAAAAGAGTAAGCAAAGAAGTACCTATCATAATTGTGCTTAGGGGAAGTGTTCATGACCACAGTATGTGATAGAGAGAATCACAGAAGATAAGATAGAGTTTTTTGATTACACAAATTTGAAACATTTTTATGTAAGCAGAACCAACAAAATTAAAATTACAAAGAAAGCAGATAACCAGGGAATGGGGAGGAACTTTTGTCATAAGTTTCTCTGATAGAGATCTGATATATAAGATAGATAAGAAATTGATTCAAATATATGCAAACATGAAACATTTGCCAATTGATAAATTTTCAAAGGATATTAACAGGCTCCTCACACCCTTTCCTACCTTCTTACACTTTAATCTCTGTTATTGTACTCTACAACCCAGCAGGACTTTTCCTAATTGCTATTCCTCAAACACAGCAATCCATCTTCTCTCTCCTTCCCTATTGTTCTTGTTCTCCCAATGCCTGAAAAGATTTGCCTCTTTATCTCTGCCTTTTAGATTCCCTGGATTCTTTCAAGACTCAGTTCAAACTTACCTTTATAAAAGAGGCATTCCAGATTGCCTCAGCTGCTAGTGTCTTCACCTCTCAGATTACTTTTTATTTATTCTGTATAAATCTTGAACATAAGTAGTTATTTATATGTTGTCTCGTCCATTAGAAAGTGAGCCTTCTGAGGACTGGAAATATTGGCTAGCTTTCTTTTTGCCTTTCTTTAAATCCCTAGTGCTTAGTGCAATGACTTTGACAAACACAAAATAAAAATTTAATAAATGTTTGTTGGTTGACTAATGCCAGTTTCACAGATAAAGAAACTGAGACTTTGAAGTATTTAGTGCCTTTTTCATCATCTCACTATTGGAATTATATTCCACACTGGTGGAACTAAAATTATCATTCATCCTTAGTTCTTGAAAATGACTAATGACATCAAGAAAGTGATGTCTTGAATTGCAAGTGAATTGGATTTAAGTATAACAGAATTATAAAAAGTCATCAGCCCCACTTTCTCCTCCACAGGTAGGATTTGACTCAAAATTTCTAGTGATGGCCCCAGATGCAGTGGAAAGCCATTATAAATTAAGATCTTTCCCAGATCTCAGTTTGCCTGAGATAACACCCATTCAGTAGTTAAAGACTAGGTGTGGGGATTTCTGGTCAAAATGGCGAAGAGAAGACAGACACTGTGCTAAGTGCTCCTGCTTCCCCTCAAAAATAACATGAAAGAAACCTCTTGACAGAAATTTGATTGACAAAACCCAGAAAGAGAAGCTAGGAGAAGAACACCTACCAATGAGGTCTGTCTCAAGGGACTGTGAGTGAACTGGGAGAGGAGAGCAGAGTGCCAAGCAGGGACAGCAGCAGAGAGAAGCCAGAAGACTGGCCTCAACCACAGAAGCTTTTGGAGAGTGGAAGGTCCAAGAACCAACTTTAACCATGGAATCTTTGACCAATGGGAGAGAAGTGACAAGTGGGTGAGTTCCAGACTAGAGAATTTCAGAGGATACCTGGAAAATGACCAGCTAGGCAAGTGACCTGAGCTTCATACTTTCACCAGAGTCTTCCTCCCAGAACAAATGGTAAACATCCCCCCACCCCACCCCTCAGGTTCAGGTGTGGGCAACAGAGTTCACTCAGTTGAAAGGAAGATTAACTCTCTCCCCTAGGGCCCAACCCATTGTTCAAGGTCAACTAGACCTGGCTTCTGAGGGCTTCAAACACTCCAGAGAAAGCAACCAGCGAACCCTATTGGCTAGCCCTTGGAATTACTTAGCCATGTGAATAAAGTCTCTATGGTTTTCAAAAGCAAAACTCTAGGAGCCAGCTCCCCCCAGCCAATACAAGATCCTAGGAAGATGAAGAAAAGCCATAGAAAGGGGGGCATGGAGAAATACTTAGAAGAGATCTAGCACTTCTGAGGAGAATATGAATTGGTCTCCAGTCCAGAAAGACTTCCTTGAAGAAGTCAGGAAGGAGTTTAACAATCAATTGGAAAAATTGGGAAAAGAAACTCAAAAGAAAATTAACATCTCACAACAAGAAAACAAATCCTTGAAAAATACAATTGGACAAATACAAAATGAGAATAATTCTCTCAGATACTCAATTGGGCAAATGCAAAAAAGAAAATAATTATCTCAAATTCTCAATTGGGCAAATGCAAAGAGAAAATGATTCTCTTAAAATTACACTTGGGCAAATGGAAAGCCTCTCAAAAATAGAATTGAGAAACTGGCAAAGGAGTTACAAAAGGTAAATGAAGAAAATTCTTCTCTAAAAAAAAGAATGGAACCAGTGGAAACTAAGGACTTCATGAGACAAGATTTTGTTAAACAAAATCAAAAGATCGAAATAATAGAAGAAAATATAAAATACCTCATCAACAAAACCACTGACTTGGGAATATATAAAAAAGGGACAACCTGAGAATTATAGGCCATCCTGAAAACATTGAAGAGGAAAAAAAAAGCCTAGAGTTAATATTACAGGATTTACTAATAGAAAATTACCCTGATATCCTGGAACCAAAAGGCAAAAATAGTTATTGAAAGAATGCATCGATCCCCTTCAGAAAAAGATCCTAAAATGAAAACACCAAGGAATGTTATGGCCAAATTCCAGAACTATCAGATAAAAAAGAAAATCTTGCAAGTGGCCAGAAAGAAACAATTTAAATACCAAGGAGCCACAGTAAGGATTAAGCAGGGCCTGGCTGTATCAACTTTAAGGGATCAAAGGACCTGGAATGAGATATTCAATAGAGCAAGGGAGCTTGGAATACAGACAAAAATCCACTATCCATCAAAGCTGCACTTTCTCTTCTAGGGGAAAAGATAGATATTTAATGAAAATGTGGACTTCCAACATTTCCTGACTGAAAGAAAAGACCTAAATAGAAGATTTGGACATCAAATAGGAGGCTCAAGAGACACATGAAAATGTCAAAAAAGTGGATAAAGGGAAAAAAACCTACTATCCAATAAAATGAAACTGGCTATATCCCCACCTGGGAGAAAAATTCTCATAACTCTTGACAATTGTAACCCTATTAGAGAGAATATACTTAGCCAGAAGTGATGGTCACTACTTACTTATCCGTTAGACTATTATCCAATAAGATGTGACTGGCTTTATCCCAAACTGTGAGAAAGACTACAACAACTCTTGAGAATTGTAACTCTTTTAGAGAGAATATACTTAGCCAGAAGTGAGAAATATTTGGGACTTTTCTGTGACTCAGATAGAATGATATAAAAACAATACCTCCTTAAAAAGGGGGACATTAAGGAGATGGGAGGATGATGAAGAATGAATGGGGTAGGGGCAGCTAGGTGGCTCAGTGGATAGAGCACCAGCCTTAGAGTCAGGGGTACCTGGGTTCAAATCTGGCCTCAGACACTTAATAATTACCTAGCTGTGAGGCCTTGGGCAAGCCACTTAACCCCATTTGCCTTGCAAAAACTAAAAAAAAAAAGAATGAATGGGGTAAATTTCATTACATTAAGAGGGCAAGAATAGAGGGGAAGAAAGGAGGAGGTGAGAATCACCTGAATCTTCATCTCATCAGACTTGGCTTAAAATTAATTTATAAACACTCAGTTAAGTTAAGAAACTTATCTTACCTTTCAAGTATTAAAAGGGGAAAGGGGAGGGGAACTCTGCCTAACTCTTGCTATGACACCAATATGTTGCTTATACTTAAACCAGGAAGAGTTAAAAGAGAGAAAGAAAATTAAAGACCTATCTCCCTGATGAATATAGATGCAAAAGTCTTAAATAAAATCTTAGCAAAATGATTACAACAAGTTATCACTAGGATAATACATAATTATCAAGTAGGATTTATCCCAGGAATTCAAGGTTGGTTCAATAGTAGGAATACTGTTAATATAATTAATTATATCAATAACATACCTATCATAAATCATATGATTATATCAATAGATGCTGAAAAATCTTTGGACAAAATACAGCACCCATTCCTAGTAAAAACACTAGAGAATGTAGGAATAAATGAATTATTCACTAGAAAAATAAACAGTATCTATCTGAAACCATCAACAAGCATTATATGCAACAGGGATAGGCTAAAGGCACTCTTAATAAGATCAGGGGTGAACAAGGATGTCCATTAATACCACTACTATTCAATATTGTATTAGAAATTTTAGCTTCAGCAATAAGAGAAGAAAAAGCAATTGAAGCAATTAGAATTGGGAAGGAAGAGACAAAACTCTCACTCTTTGCAGATGACATGATAGTATACCTAGAGAATCCCAAAAGATCATAAATCCTCAACATATATATATATATATATATATATATATATATATATATATATGTATATATAAAACTGCAAGAGACAAGAGAAAGTGCTCAAAAGAGAAATCACATTCAAAGTAACCTCAGACAATATGAAATACCTAGGAGTTTACCCGCCAAGGCAGACTCAAAAACTTTTTGAAAACAATTACAAAACACTTCTCACACAAATAAAATCAGATTTAAATAACTGGGCAAACATCAACTGCTCATGTATAGGTCAAGCTAATATAATAAAATAGACAATTCTACCAAAACTAAACTATTTCTTTAGTGCCCTAACAATCAAAATTCCAAAAAATTACTTTAATGAGTTAGAAAAAATTGTAAGTAAATTGATATGGAGAAATAAAAAGTCAAGAATTTCCAGGGATTCAATGGGAAAAAAAAGTGCAAAAGAAGGAGACTTAACCTTACCAGATCTAAAATTATATTGTGAAGCATAAGTCATCAAAACTGTAATGTATTGGCTAAGAAATAGAGTAGTGGGGACAGCTTGGTGACACAGTGGATAGAGCACCAGCCCTGGAGTCAGGAGTACCTGAGTTCAAATCTGGTCTCAGACATTTAATAATTACCTAGCTGTGTGACCCTGTACAAGCCACTTAACCCCATTTCCTTGCAAAAAAAACTAAAAAAATGCAGTAGAAATAGAGTGGTGGATCAGTGGGATAGGCTAGGTGCAATAGCCTGAAATCATTATAGTAATCTGCTGTTTGATAAACCCAAAGAGTCCAACTACTGGGATAAAAATTCTCTGATAAAAACTGTTGGGATAATTGGAGGTTAGTAAGGAAGAAACTTGGATTATAGAACACCTCATACCCTTTACCAAAATAAGATCCAAATGGATACAGGATTTAGAGATAAAAAACAATATTATGTTAAAACTAGAAGGACAAGGAGTAGCTTACCTGTCAGATCTATGGAAAGGGAAGCAGTTTATGACCAAGGAAGAGATGGATAACATCATTAAAAACAAACTAGATAATTTTGATTACATTAAATTATAAAGCTTTTGTACAGACAAAACCCACTGTAACCAAGATCAAAAGAAATGTAGTAAATTGGGAAACAATGTTTATAGGCAGTATTTCTGACAAAGCACTCGTTTATAAAATATACAAAGAAGTGAGACAAATTTTCAAAAAACAAGAAATAATCCATTCCCCAATTGACAAATGGTCAAAGTATATGCAAAGGCAATTTACAGATGAGGAAAGCAAATAGATTCATAGTCATATGAAAAATTGCTCTAAATCACTTATTAGAGAAATGCAAATTAAAGCATCTCTGAGGTACCACCTCATACCTCTCAGCCTCTCCAATATGACCAGAAAGGACTATAATAATGTTGAAAGGGATGTGGAAAATCTGGGACACTAATGCTTTGTTGTTGGTGCTATGATCTCATCCAACCTTTCTGGAGAGCAATTTGGAATTATGCCCAAAGGGCAACAAAAATGTATATACCCTTTGATGCAGCAATATCATTACTGGGTCTAAAACCTGAAGAGATTATGAAAAAGGATAAAAGTATCACTTGTACAAATATATTCATAACAGCCCTGTTTGTGGTGTCAAAGATTTGGAAATTAAGTGAGTGCCCTTCAATTGAGGAATGGCTTAACAAACTGTGGTATTATGTATGTCATGGAACACTATTGTTCTATTAGAAATCAGGAGGGATGGGAATTCAGGGATGCCTGGAAGAATCTGCATGAACTGATGCTGAGTGAGATGAACAGAATGAGAAAATCAGTGTACACTTTAACAGCAACATGGGGGTGATGATCAACCTTGATGGAATTGCTCATTCCACCATTGCAACAATCAGGGACAATTTGGGGGTATTTGCGATGGAGAAGACCATCTGTATCCAGAGAAAGAATTGTCAAGTTTGAACAAAGATCAAAGACTATTGCCTTCAATTTAGAAAAAAAATGTTATCTTATTATATAATTTTTCTATCTCTTATACTTTACTTTTCTCCTTTGAGGATATGATTTCTCTCTCATCACATTCACCTTAGATCACTTCATACCATGGAAAGAATGTAAAGACTAACAGATGGCCTCCTGTGAGCGGTGGGGAGAGGGAAACAAGAATAGGGGAAAAATTGTAAAACTCAAAATAAATAAAATCTTTCTTTTAAAAAAATAAAGACTAGGTGCCTTCACAAAACAATTTATAAAGGAGGGGAAGACCTTCAGAGTTTCTGGCCAGGACAGATACATCTTCTCATGCCAACTTATACACTCTATTCATATCATCAGGACTTACTTTCTAAATCTTCCAAGTTCTTAGTGCGCTCTCCCTCTTAAATCTATTATTTTGTGTTTACAGTGAATATATTTTTATTTATCTGTCTACATATTATTTGGTCTTCAGCAATGGTGATAATAATGTCAACAACAGTGTCATAATATAAGTTTAAGAAATGCAAAGTCCTTTACATTTGATTTCCTAAGGAGAGGGACAATTTTATTTTTGCCTTTTGTAACACCAGCACCTAGAATAGTGCCTTAGTCAAAGCAGTTCTTTAATAAATATTCACTGAACTGAATTGTACTGAATTTACCTTATTCATTATATCATGCTGCCTCTATCAAATTCACACCTGACAATAATCACCAACTGAGAAGACTCAGTTACCCCCTTCAATAGGTCAGAACCACATTAATCTGAGTTGTAAATGTTGAACAGATTGAAATTAGTTCATCTTAATTTGGAAAAATTGATAAATTTATTGGGATTGAATTTTATTCATGTGGTTTTGAACTGATGGGTTTTTAAATGAAATTGAATTACAAAGTAATGTGTTAATGGCTGCAAAACCATATGAAACTGAGGAGAAAAGATAGCAAAAATTGCTTTAGGTCCAAATTGGCAGGTTTCCTGTAGTTCTCTGATAGCTTCATCAGGAAGATGAGTCATTCAAGAAATAATAAAAGATGGTGAAAATGGACAAGATGCAGCTTAATATTAATTCATTAATTAGTCCTATTAACTCATTGACTAATGATAAACCTTTCTTCACTTTACATAATTCTGTATCTCCTCTAAAAGGGTAGAAATATGATTGGTCAAAGAATGCAAAGACATATTCAATGAACTGGGAAGTCAGTGAAAAAAATTCACTTAATATCATTAGGTCATAGATTTACAGCTGGTGATATAGTTAAATGAACATTGACATCTAGAGTTAGAGGATTTGGGCTCCAAACTCATCTCTGATACTTAGACTTATGTGACTGAATAAGTAACTAAATCACCCCAGATCTCAGTTTCCTCATTTTATAATGAATGAGTTGAACTTAATGATCATTAAGTTCTCTTTTAGCTATAGATCCATGATTCTATGATTCAAAATACGTTAGAAATCCTCTTTATTTTACAGTTAGGAAACTCTAAATTCTTTACTACAGGGCTCACTCTAAATAGCTTTTAGCTATTTCTTAAAATCAAAATCACTTTTACTTCAATATTTGTCATCATTGAGAATCCTTAAAAGAATACACTGAGGGTAATTACCAAACATAATTTTCCACAGAATTTCAAAAATAATAGTAATAATACCATACAGTTAATTAATGCTTTAATGTTTAAAATGTACTTTACATAAACTGTCTTATTTGAACCTCTCAATAACTCTGCAATATAAGTGCCATAGATATCATTACCTGTCTTTTACAGATGATGAAATAGACTCAGAAAGATTAAATAACTTTTAATTATTTACAATGAATATTTCAATAGGACTTCAAGATTTACAAAACACTTTACATATATTATCTTATTTGATCTTCACAACAAACCTGTAAGGTTAGATGCTATTATTATCCTCAATTTACATATGAGGAAACTGATATGTCTTGTCAATGGTCACATAGCTAGTAAAGATGGAGAAATGAAAAGAAGACATTAACTAAAGGTTTATTATGTGCTAAGTACTATGATTGTTGATGGAAATACAAATACAAAAGCAAAACTGTCCCTGGCTTCAAGGAATTATATTCTAATAAACTTCTTGTAAGACATCATTAATGATATTGGTGGAATGGTTAAGTAGGATGTTTTATTGCTAGGTGGGATTATCATGACAGTTTGGAGTAGTACCAGGAAAGAGAATTATATATAATATACTAAGAAGTGAATTCAAAATTCAAATTTGCTACTTATTTACTATATGATCTTAAGGATGATTCGTTTAAACTTTTAGGATCTCAATTTCTTTATTATTATTTGTTATTATTATTATTATTTATTATTATTATTAGAGAAATAAGGAACATAAAATGTCAGAACCAATTCTGTTATTTATCATATCTGAAAATGTCTCATTTTTCTTAAGTTCATCATTGCTGCTATAAGATAGGAAATATGAATTCTCACTATTCTATTGAAAATATTTGTTCATTGAATTGATGATAACATTAATGCCCTTTAATCATAAATACCCACAAAAGTTCCATCCTGCATTCTCTTCACTTCTCCTGTATACTACTTCATTTAGTGATCACATTAGATCACATGGATTTTATTACTATCTCTTTGCTGAAGTTTTTCAGAGCTGCTTCTAGCCTAACCTATCAATTGACTTCCAATCTCATATCTCCAATGACTTTCACAGATAAAAATGTGCACTACCTCACATAGGTTTTATAAATTATTTTTGTTTATTTTTTATTTTTGAAAAGGACAATGATATCATGAGGGTGATATCTTGACGAGTTCATGAATTAAACCTGAATGAGACTGGGGCAGCTAGGTGGCTCAGTGGATAGAGCGCCAGACCTGGAATCAGGAGGACCTGAGTTTAAATATGGTCTCAGACATTTAATAATTACCTAAGACAGAGTTGCAAAAAGTCACCAGCCTCACTCTCCCAGAGTCATCAAAAGCCAGTGATGAAATAAAAGGCCAGGATGACCTAGGGATCTTTGATTTCTGACCAAGTTCTAAGAAACAGTGCCTGCTTCAGTCACCTTCATGAGTGTTGGAACAAGTTGTTTTCAACTGCCTATTTCACTAGGTGAGGTTTTCACATGCTTGAGGTAGACATCTCCCTAATTCACTGACAATTTTGAGGCCTTTCAATTTGCCCTCAATCTAGTTTAACCCATCTGACAAACAGCACTATCAATGTCACTAATTATTTTCTATAAACAATTTTTGGCCTTTGGTCTCCACTCTATAATTTTCAAGCTAACAAAGCCTTGAACATTCCAATCATTAATTTTGATGAAAGCAAAAGAGGAATTGTATTTCTGTTCCCTGTAACCACAAGTAATTGTGGAATCATGAAACTGGAGCTGAATAAGAAAATCACTACCTTATGAATAGATAATTCATCATTAGTAGATATCTGTGAATCTTATAAAGTTATTCCTCATTGACTCAAAATTTATCTTACTGAAAATCTCAACTTTTAATCTTAGCTTTGCCTTCCAGAATAGTGAAAGCTTTTGAGTTCATTTCATATGAGAATTAGCAGAAGTAGTAGAAATATTCACTCTAGAAAAGGGAAGACTGGGTTTGGCAGGAGTGAGGTAAAGGAAAACACAGAGTGGTTGGCTTCAAATATTTGAAGAGCTGTCATGGAAAAGAGTTTATTTTTATCCTGATTTGTTTAGGATTAGGGCTGATAGCATTCCATCATGCAGACTGGCTGGGAATTAAGAAATAGCTACTTTTTAATGTTTTCTGCTCAGAAGGAGCCAAAACTGGAAGAATCATGTGAAAATCAAAGATTCAGTAGCTCAGAGGCTCATTTTAGAAGCCAGAGACAAAAAATGTTATTCAGACCAGTAGCAAGAGTATTTACCAGAATTGAAATAGTCAATGAGAATAGTCAAGAGATGTTATCTGAATTCAAACTGCAGTGTTAGTTATCATGATATTAATGTCCAAGTTCCATAGATAGTCCACAAAATTTGATACATTTAGGTTCTTGAAGGGGTTTGTGTATGTGTGTGTGTGTGTGTGTGTGTATGTGTGTATTCACAAACTTCTGTTTGACTCTGTGAAGTTGGCCCTACCTTCTAGCTTTCCTCACATTGATTAAAGATTGAAAATTTAGCATCTTCAATAGTGATATTATATCAAACCAACCATATCTTAGCAATCACAAAACATTTCAGAGGTGATAAGTATTATGCATTTTTATATAGCAACTTATATATAGAAATATTTGAAAAGAACTATTATCTTCCTCTTGTAGTTAGCCTCTTGTCTGGGTTAAATGTGTCTAGTTCCTTTAATAAATCCTTATACCGTATAATATCAAAGACCTACATCTTCCTAATCACCCTTCTCTGAATGTACCCTATTTGACCCCTGAAGCACTCTACTTGTGTGACCAAGAGCAAATTTCCTTTATCTTGTTTAACTCAGTTTTCTCGTCTTTAAAATTCTGGTAATAATATCTAGAATATCTACTTCACAGAATTTTTGAGGTCCCAAAGAGATAAATTATCACAAAACTCTATAAATGATAGCTTGTATTTCATAGACTGCCTTGTTATATAATTATTTCTATGAATTTTGTGCTTCCTCTACTGAATAGTAAGCTGGTAGACAACTAAAACTAAAACTGATCAAGAATGAGGACTGTTGCATTATATATATATATATATATATATATATATATATATATATATATATATATATATATATATATTCCCAGAATCTAGCATTGCTCCTGTAGGTTCTTGATAAATTTGCATTGATTACTTTTTTTTGAGGTTTCTTTTTTTCTATGAGGTTTCTTTTTTTGTTTTTTATTGATTACTTTTTGAATGAATAAGTGACTTGTGATAGTTTTAAAAAATAAAGAAGATAATAGTTCAATACTATAATGATAAACTTTCATTATAATGGGGATTCCATCTATAATTTCATCACAACACTGTTGCATTTTAGTAAGTAGTCTGTGAGAGCTGTTATGACTGAAAGATTCATCACATTGTGGACAACACACATTAGACATTCTACTCACCAAGACTGTTTCTCATAGCACAGATGTGGTCTGTCACTAGACTTAATTGGTATGGAAGTTCCTAAGTTTGTCTTCTCTTTGCATTGCTATTGGAACCCTCAAAGAATTGAATTAAGAATCAATAACTAAGATAAATTTTCATTTTTTATAAATAAATCCCTGCTTTGCTAACTCGTTCGAGCACATAATCTTAAGGTTCCCTTTACCATGCCTTATTATGTAATATCCAAAGCTTCTTTGATATAAAAGTGACAAAATATATATTCATGTTAACCTTCTCCAATATCTTATTATGACACAGAGATGGATCTGGGTTCTGAAAGGCTATGTTATATTAAATTCTGAGAATTCATAGCAGACTACCACCTAAAGTGAAACCCATGTAAATTCAGGAAAAAAACTCATTCCTAGATGATTGGTCATAGGTAAATCAATCAACAAATATGCATTAATCATGTACTCTATGACAGGGATTTACAGACAAAAATAAATCTTGCTAAAGTCTCAAGAAGTTTCCATTATATCAAGGGGAAAATATGTACACATATCAGTAAATAGCAAATTTAACAAAAATAATTTTTAAAGGTATGACAAACATTAGAAGATGGGAGAAGAGCCTCTGGGAATGTCAGGAAAAAATACATGTAGATGGTAGCTCTTGAGGTGAACTTTGAAGAAAGTTAAGAATTCTTAAAGGGGTGGGGGTATCAGAAAAGGATGCTATAAGAAAGGAAAAATATGATGAATACAGAGAAGCATGAGAAGGTATAAAATGATGTGAAGTGAGCAACAAACAGGAAAACTTTATACAGTTACTACAAGAAGATGTATAGAAATAAAACAGTTGAAAGTGAATGCTGATAAAATATCATAATTAAGTTCAACCCATAAGATGAGATATTAGAATATAATGATAGACCTTTTTTGATATGTTAGTTTTTCTAAATTTTTTTTCAACCTTTATCATTAAGGGATGATTCTGTGAGAGATTTAAAAGTAAGAGAGATATATTCAGGAATATGATTAGTAAATCTTTGGCACTGGGTGACAATTATGACACTTCAATGTTTAAATTTCATTATTAGCATTTTATCACTTTCTTAAATCTAGCCTGATTTTTAGCATTGATCAGTTATGAAGAATAAACATTTATGATGAAAATTTAACAATTTACTCTCAACAACAGGTTCAAGCTGCCTTCAGAACACTCCTCAATATTCTGGTATATGTAGGTGATGAAAAGATAAAATATAGCAATAAAAATGTTCTTTGTTTTAAAGATTGCTATGATCTGGCTTGCAATGATCTAAGGTTCCCTCCCTTTCCCTCACCCATTTATTTATTTATAAGAGTTCTAAGAAACATTTATCTATAGAAAGAACTTTGAGTATTTTTGTTCCCATAGGTAAAACAGAAAACAGAATACAGAAATGAGACCAGGTCTGAGAAAATCATATCATAGCACCAGTATTTATGACGGATTTTAGTGCTGTTACTTTTTATTTTCAAGTTCCTTCCATTTAACTTCCATTGACTCTAAATACTAAATAAGTTACTTCTTTAAGGGCACACTTAAAAATAAATGAAATATCTAGGATCCTTAGTGGAATATATATATATATACATAGACATACATATATACACACACACACACACACACAAACACAAACACACACATACAGTAATATATATATATATATATATATATATATATATATATATATATATATATGTATATATGTATATGGTTTCTGGGAGTGGAGTAGAGGGGTGGGCATGTGGGTGTGGATGTGTGGATGGGTGTGGGTGTGAGTGTAGGGCTCTCCGGAGCACACTTCATTCTCTGTGTGCTGCTGCTGTAACTCAAACTTCAAATGACATCTAATGGGAAATATAGATATAGCACCCTTCTACATCTCCAAGGCACAGCACTTCTTACTAGAGAAATATATTTTCCCATGTATAATGCATGGGTGTTGTGTGTGGCAACTATTAACAAAGATCTCTAAGGTTAATAGGGTAGGATGTTATAGGGAAAGAGTTCTGGGATTCAAACTCTGTCTCTGATATTTGCTAATTGTGTGATATTGGGCAAGTCATTTATCCTCCCTGAACCTCAATTTACTTACATGCAAAATAGCTGGTCTAGATGAGTTATGAAGTTCATTTCAGCTCTGTTTCTGTGATTCTTGTTACCCCAATCCAACATTCAAAACACTTTAGGAAACTTCTCTCACGCATCCCTCACAAAAGGTCATTCATCTATCTATTCAACCTTGAATCTTAAAGCAACTCATACCTAAAGTAATATAAGTATAGGTCTGACAAATAATAAATACTTCTCTGGATATATTTAGGAATTTTAAGACTCTATCTTAATGTTAGTGATCAGATAGGAAAGATAATTGTGGATGGGCTTGAGTCACTAATTTCATATCCTCATCAGTAATGGGAATAAAAGGTAAAGAAGATGAATAGGATAGGTCCACTGCTATTGCGTTCCCTCTGAGAGTCTCTTCCATTTAAAATGAATTATCTTGTACATGATGGGAGAATGATACCTGCACAGAATCCCTCATGCATCAGTTTGCTCAGTTGATATATACCCACCTGGAAGAGTCTAGAAAGATTGCTTCTAGGAGAGTTTTGTGATGACATTTACTAGAAGTGCCTGGAAGAAACATTGGAGCATGTATAAACATTGTGTAATTAGTTCTAGTCTGTTAACCACACGATTAGGAGAAGCCTTTTTGATTGACGGCATAGCCAGAGCTCAGTGTGCCTTCATAGAAGCCAGAGACTCAGCTTTTTCTTTTTCTCTATTTGATTGATTCCTCTTATTTTATTTACTTTGCTTATGACATTATATAAAATAAGAGATTGGGTCTTCTATCCTCTGAAATCACCATATAGCTCCATTAAAGTAGTCATTTGTTATTTGGTGAGTTATATTTTAGGTAAAAGACATTATAAAATGTAAAGGAAGATAAAGGTAAAAGAAGGTAAAAGTATGGGAGCTCTAGGCTTGTGAGTTTCCAGGGTAAAGAGAGCAATTCTCCAGAAGTCTGAATCCATGCCAGATTTCACAGTCAACTCAGTCCCAAGGAAAAAGGAGTGACATTTGGAAGTACTCTCTAAGACCTAATCCCACAGTAGCTGAGCACAAAGACTCATCTAGTTATTCACATATTTTACCTGGATCTGAATTTGGAGACTAATATTGTGTAGAGACTGCCAAAAGTAAGGCTACTCTTCCAGGGACAGAGATGGAAGAAAAAGAAATTGATTCCTCCAAGGTATTGGTGGAAAATGCTTTTATTTTTGCTTTTGTTCTTGTTATATTTTCAAAGCAAATATCCCCCCCCCCAAAAAAATAAAAGGTAACTGTTTTGGTTAAATGAACTTGGATGTAAATCAATCACAGTGGCTGAGAGGTAAAGACAACTTCTTGGAACCTGAACCATTATCATTGGAAAAGATACTTCTCCCAAATGAGATGATCACTTAAATTTAAGAGGTAGATGCAACAGGCCTCAAGGAGAGAGAGGTCTGAGAAAATTTGCTGCATATATATTTATATGTATGATTTTTATATGTTGATTCGCCTATTAGAATGTGAGTTCCTTGAGGATGGGAACAGTGTTTCTACCTTCTTTGAATCTCTAGCTCAAAGAATACTGTCTGACAAATAGGTCTAAATAAATATTTGTTAACTGACTGACTAGGATGTATGAGGAAGAGTGATTATGAATTCAATATAGAGAGTAAAAGGGTATTAAGAACTATGTGCTTCTGAATTCAGGAAAATGAGAAAGAGGAATTTTCTAAGTTCAGGGGTCGGTCCCTCAATTTTTGAAAACTCTATTGCTTAGATCAGTAATGAAGGTGGCACAGTACCAGGCCTGGAGTCAGTACTTACTGGACTTGGACTTAGCACTTACTGACTGAGTACTTAATGGACTCAGTACTTACTAGCTGGGTGCCTCTGGACAAGCCACTTAACCCTGGTGGCCTCAGAAGGAAATGACAAACTATTTCAGAATTTTGGGGTCAATGAGAGACAATCAACTTTGGCTTAACACTCATAGCTAGGATACCTAGTTACCTATATCAAGTTGAAGTCTTTCAACTTCTTGGCAACTTCTACTTACCGCCCCCCCCCCGGGGGGGCAAGTAGAACAAATTGAATCTTTCTTCCACATGACATGGATTCCAAAGTCATAAATAGAAATTTTAACATTGAAAGAATTGTTTGCAAGTAGGAAACCTGTCATCTGGTCCTGAGCATATCATTCCATCAGTGTTGGAGAGAGAAAGAAATCTTCACCTTGACAGGACACTATTATTAAGCCTATGCGTGTTGGGGTTGGAGAGAATATTGGAATGAAGCTAGATAAAAGATTATCTGGATTTCAATGCTGGGAAATGAGATGAGTAAAAGGAAATTCAGTACCTTTCTATTTTATCCATATCATATTGGTTCTTCTGGATTGGTCGACATTGGATTACAGGTCAAATCTCACTTGGTCATTGTTTCAATTCTGATGTCTCATAGTGAATGTAAACAGTATTTTTTTTTTTTTTGGTTTTGCTTTTGTATTTTTGACTACACAAAAGAGATCATTCTTTGCCTCATTTTACCTAACCTTAATCACTGAATGGACAAACTGGGACCTGGGAAAAACCTTAAGTCAAAAAGGCCAAGATCTCCCACTGCATCTGAGATCATTTTCAGGCATCCTGATCTAAATCTTGCCATTGGACCCAGATGGCTCTGGAGGAGAGAGTGTGGCTGATGACTTTACACACTCCTCCTTAATTAAAATCCAATCCACTTGCAAGTTATGTCATCTCCTTCCTGAAGTATAGTCTTTTTAGAGAACAAGGAACAAGCAAAAACAACAATTTAATCCTAATAACTTTGCTAACTAGGTGTCAAACCTAATATTTTTATATGCTAAAAGTATCTTCTAAATGTTAGCACCTTGGCATATAGTCATGGCCATCCCATCCTCCATTTGGTTTTGAATCCTTTAAAATATTTGAATATTGTTAAACCTTCCCCAGTATAACAATCCCAATTCTTCATATCATGCTTTCCAATTCTATTATATTCAAGCATGCATTTCTGAGTTATCTAGCCCTTGAAAATCAAAGTTACTCAAACGAGTTTTCAAAAACCTAAATACCTCTCAGTTTATGTTTATTATTAATTATTCATCATCATCATCATCATCACCACCATCATCACTATTGCTTTGATGTTCAGAGCATCTTGCTTCCAACAAGCTCAAAGAAAATTTCCCAAATATAACAAAAGTAATCTTTTGCAAAGTCTCCTTTGAGGAAGGCATAAGATTGTATTTAATAAAATAAAACTAAAGGCACTCTTTCAGTCCTTTCCCAATTCCCCTCCTGTGTTAGCTTTTCCTTCTCCTTCATATTTGTACTCTCCCACTCCCCACTCCATAAAAAAAAAAAGATTAACATCCCTTCAGACAAACTTCTCTTGGACTCCACAGGAGTTAGGGCACACTGTGATAAAATCAATATACTCACAGGATTTGGTACAGAAAATAGCATTTTCTAATTCTCATTCCCCTGGTTCATATGAGGCTGACTCTATAAGATTGTAGCTGGAATTTCAAAGAGCAGACAAATGCCCTCTGTTGAATTTCTCTCCCCATGATATCTTAAATGTAAGATCTCCTGGGGGTAGCAAACTCCCCAACTAATAAAATGGTAGAAAACAGAGGGCAAACAACAACACAGAGTGAGTAAGCAACACACAAGCTATTTTCAAACAAGACCAGAATGTCATTTTTCTTTCTTTTTTTCTTTCCTTTTTAATCAAACGGGGGCTTCTAAGACTTATAAGCAGGTAAGGTAAAAGAGATTGCTCCCAAACCCCCAAAGGCCACTCATTTTAAAATACATTTTGAAGTTCTATTGAGCAAATATTTATTGAGTATCAGGAGCTGATTTCATGGTATCATGGAAAGAGAACCAGCTTTAGAGTACAGGGACCTGAGTTTGAATTATGGTAATACTATGAGGGAGTTTGGAGTTCTAAATTGTTGGATTTCGAATGCTGGATTTGGAGTCAGGAAAACCTGAGTTCAAATTTCTCCTCATACATGTCACTATAGTCACATACATGTAACTATATGCAAATTACTCAACCTCTCTAAACTTAAATTTCCTCACTAAGAAAATGTGAATGCCAATAACTCTTCATAGGATTGTTATGATGATCAAATGAAATAATTTATGTAAAACACTTTGAAAATCTTAAAGCACAATAGGGAATGTTAATTATTATTCTTACTAACTGAATAACATTAGACACATCACTTTTCCTCTTGTCTCTTTAGTTATAATAAGGCAAGGAAGGGACATCTGAATCTAATCTAAATCTTTTAATTTCAAGTACAATAAGAGCAAATATTTCTATAGTGTTTAAGACTTGCATATCTTATTAAGCATCTTTAAAACATGTCAGGTGAGTACTATTCTCATTCCATTTTACAGATGGAAAAAAAGACAGAGAGGTAAAATTATTTGCTCAGAGTCTCAACCTAGTAAGAGTTTGAGATACAATTTGAATGCAGGTTTTTCCCCATCCAGGATCATTACTTTATGTACCATATCACCTAGCTATCTCTAGCATCATATAAATGTTGCAAAAGTCAAATATTTTCTATCCTCAAGGAAAGAAGAGAAAATTTTCTCAAAAGAAAAAACACAAAGTTATTAATTCCTGTATACCCACTAATTTATTTGGCTCTCTGGGGTCACAAAGAATAAATTTGTTCAATTTTCATATGATATTTTCATACTTTTATAAATGGTGATCAGTCATGAATCCACAGAACCGTTAAACTGCAATAGACATCAGAGATCATCTAGTTCAAATCATAGATGAAGAATGAATGAATGAATGAATGAATGAATGAATAGAAACTCATTACATAGTCAGAAAGTATCTCCTGCAAAATATCCACCTTTGGTTTGACTCTCACTATTTCCTGTTTTGTAATCGAAGATACAGTCACTATTGGTTGAAGGCAATCCATCAGTACCAAATATTTAAACCCAGAAAGACCTCTCAATATTTCTATCCACTGAAATCCTTTAAGGACTTTATCAAATGATACTTTCTCTAAGGATGTCCATAAGACTCAGGCTGACTGATCTCTACTTCCTTATAACTCTCTTAGCAATATTTTCTTATATCATTGTTCTTGAGCAATTATCATATTATTTGATTATAATTACTGATAGATGTCTTAATTCCTTTACTGTACTATGAGATACTTGAAGGTAGAAGTTGGGTTTTATTTTATTAGAGTGAATCTACTGATTGTGACATCTGGTAAAAGTAGCATAAAATATTCCCTCAAATCAACTTTATTAGTCACAATAGAGACCCAATGACTCAAAATTTCACATAAAAATAACTCAAAAATTATAGAAAACTATCAATAATGAAATTCCAAACATATAAGCAGCAATAAATATGGAAAAGAAGATAAGAAGGAATTGTCTAAAGCAACAACAAAAAAAAAACTAATGTGACTTCACAGGAAGGTCCATCTACCAATTTAGATTATGGAAAAAAAAATTTATGAATTAGGAAAACAAGGAAAGATTCATAAGTACTATTTTCATGAACACAGTTCACATTCTTTTGAACCTTATTAAGTGATCTCTATAGGTTTTATATGAAGTTATAGGAAAATTACTTTCTAAAGCTCAGTTGCTTGAATGCAAATCAGATTACAGCTGGAACCATGACTTATGGATTTTTTCCTGTTTGAGGCAACTTTTCCTTATTCTCTTTTTCATAGTTATTCCTCCTTATGTGTTTAGTATTTCATTCTTTGTAGATTTTCATTGTTCTTGAACTGGTACCATGCAAAAATTGAGTCACTGGCTGCCAATATATCTTTTTCTGATTTTTAAAAAAAATATTCAATCAAAATCTTAAATTTAATTTCAAATAATAAATAATTTTCCTCTTTTTTCATTATTAAGGAAGTTCACAAATGAGTGATTACTTGTCCTAAAAGTTCCCATTATTACTATTTAGGCATCATGTTCATCCTTATTCCTGAGAATGAGATTCCAAATAATAGCTCCCCTTATTACTTCCTCCACATTTTTAATTATGAAAATTTTATTATGACAATAAGTTACCAGCTGTTCATTTTTTGCATAGATCTCCAAAAATGTGATATCCTATTACCAATATAATTTCTGTCCCAGAATCTATTAATATGGGATTTTCTCCATCTTTGTACAGTTAAATAAATGCTCTCCCCTATATGAAGGGTGGAGCAGAATTGGGGAGAGATTTAATTCTCAATCACTCTTTCCTTTGGGGCCTCTTCAAGCAGAAGGCCAATTTGACTTTCAAAGAAGATTCTCTGTTGGAAAATCCCCAAAGGGGGACTCTTGATTGAAGAGTTGCCAAAGTAGGAAGTAAGAACTGCCTTCATGTAGAACAGGACATTTACCTCTACCAATGGCCTTTGAGACATATGTTACACAAAAATATCTGTCTCTATGCAACATTTGTGTAGGATTTCAAAAACAACTCATCAAGCTTCTGCACTTCTTCAGTAGTATAAAGTATACCCACACACACACATAGCAATAATAACATTTCTTTCTCCCTTTGTTTCCTCTCAACACAGTTGTCCAAGTAGGAGGGAGAGAGTGACCAATGGAATCATAATTTAATGAGGCACTTGCAGGTTCACTATACCAGTCATGTGTACTTAGACATGCAAGGCTAAGACAAGCATATGATATTGGCAGGATCAACCAGGTAAAGAGGAGATGGTAGCAAGAAAACAGAAGGAAAAGCAAGTGAGATGTGGAAGAAGAAGCACATAGGCCCATGACAACCACCACCTGGTGTCAGTTCTTTCCCCACTTTGCCCTTTGGGTTCGCTCTCACTCTCAGAGAAGACCAAAGATGCCACTGCCCAACTCAAAAACCATAACCTGTCCCAGTCTCTGCCTCTTGCCATCCCTAATGCTCTTACCTGAATAAGGTTCCACAGGGCCCAAAAATATTTATTTTGAAAAAATTAGAATGTCCAATACAGACCCAGGTCACATGGATACTCCAGTTAGGAATAATGGAATAGGATTTTTGTTCTATTTGGTTGGTTTTCAGAACTGGTGCCATGACCAAGAGGGACAGCTGGGAGCATTTGTTTTGTACCACTAGAGGTGAAATTCTTAGACTGGTGCAAGATGAACCAAAGAAAAACATTTGTCAAGAAAGTTTTCATTAATCAAGAACAAAAGTCAGAGATTCCAAGATGAAAAGATATTGTAGTTCCAACCATAAACAATGCCAACTAGCAATCTGGTGATGTTATTCCCATGACCTGCCCAGGTAACTTCTGGGAAACCAAAACCTTTGGGTTCCAGAGACAGTATGCCTACAGGTGGAAGATCTGAGTGGAAAGGCTGTACTGACAATTATTCATTGAGAGACAGATTTAAACTGGGTTGTTCATTCTGTCAATATAAATCATAAGCTGATGCTTGACTACAGCATTGATGGTGTGCCAAAGGGCCACACTGATAGGAGAGGAAAAGAAACCAATTTAAAGACCAAGAGACTTCCAGAGCATCCAGACCATCACTTTTAGTCACCTTTAAGAGTCAAAAGACAATTATTTTCATTATTACCCTCACTTAAATGCTCTCACATTTTTTTCTTCCTCAGTTCTCTATATTATTGACTTTTTAAAAGCTTTCTCACAACTCTTTAATATCCTTAAGGAGTGATATTCCAGGCATGGTCTCAATGATACACATGATCATAAAGCCCTCTCCTATTGTAAAAATTCCTAAATAATGTGTTTTTTTAATCCACACATTCTTCTTATATGAACATCTGATTTTTTTGATCAGTCATTTTTTTTAGATTTTATTCACCAATACTGCTAAAAGAAAGAAAACACCCAGACTTCCCACAAATATAATAAGATGCCAGAATTCCTGGCAGTTTTGCTTTAAAGACAAAATTATTTAATTGAGTTCACAATCACAACCTCTAAATGGATTCTTAATTCAGTAGCAAACATCAGTCCATCAAGATGATTTTTATATATTGAAAATAGACTTTCACAAACTTCTAGAACATATATTCCTTGAAATATGAATATAATTCAATATAAGCAATACCTTTTCTAAAGTCAGAAAAGTCTGCTTAAAAATAGTACTTGAACTTCTCAACCCTTAATAGAGAGAAAGATGAAGTCCAAGGTATAGATGTATAATACAAAAAAATTAGGAGGAAGAAGAGAAAGAAGAGAAAATGATGCAAACAGCATGTTTAATATAGAAATATGTTTTGCATGATTTTATAAATATAATGGGTTTCATTGCGTGGCTTCTCAGTTATTGGAGGAAAAAATATGAAAGAAGGGAAAGAATTTAGAACTCAATTTTTATTAAATTATTAAATTAATGTTAAAAGAAAAAGATGAAAAAATGTTACCATTGTAATAAATGTAATGAATATGATATAATTAAAATAACCAATCTTGGTTCCAGGGAGAGAGGGGTAGAAGTGTGGAGGATGTGGCAAATGATGTAGGATAGGTCTCTATGTTGATTTTCTTTCTTACAAGGATAGGTATGAGGGTAGAGCAAGGAGTAAATTTAGAAATGAAAGCAAGATAGCACCAAAGGAAAACAAAAGAAAGAAAATGATGTAAACCCCCTAAATCTAGCTACCATAATTCCAGGATGAAGTACAGCCATGACAGTAAACAAGGCCAAGACAGATAAGAGTCCCAGAGGTCCTTCTGAACCATCAAAAGGGAAGAAAAGGCCTAAAGAACCAAAAAAAGTCTGTCAATCTTTCCTATTATCCTGGAAGTGGGCTTTCCCTAGTCAAAGATTTAGAAAGTGGTAGCTATTTAACTGTGCTGTTTTAAAGAACTATGGAGCTGGGAACAGAATTCTAAGAAAAAAGCATTAATTATAATACCAAGTGTTACATAGTCATTCATGCCCATTGTCAGAATTCTGACCTTCTCCTATGTATAGGGTAGCCTGGAAGGAGGTGCCACAGGACAAAACTGGGTGATTTTGATGCATTTGTGGGGGATTAGTGAGCAAAACAATCCTCTTGACTTGAACTCTGTGTTATTTTCTTATACATACTTATTCATTCACCCTCAGGCTGATACTAAGAATGAAGAAAGTTAACAATTGATAATATGACTTCCCATGGACTTTACTATTCCTTTGTAAATCTAATTATATTGTCTTTAAATTAAGACCTTGAGTGAAGTTAATACATGATCCAGTTAATTCCATATCAAAGACAGTAAAAGGAAGAACTTGACCAATACACTATCATATTTAAGCTGGAGAATAGGGAGAAACACATTCTTAGATATTTAAGAGTAGAACCAGATGGCAGTAATAGGCAGATGCCTGTCCCTGTACATAGTCCTGATTATTCATAGAGCAATACCGGTGGAGTTTACACATATACTACATACAACCTCCTTAGATAAGTAAATGGTGCTGGGCACACTTCATAACACTATGCTTCCCGTGAATATATTATCTTCCAATCCTAAACCATCTCACCAAACTTCAGTGTCCCTTCTATTATCAACGACATTTTAACAATTATTAATAGTTAGCCAGCAATCCTATGAACTTTTTTTCAATAATACCTAGGCATCCTTTTATTATGAGTTTATCTTGATTTCCCATTCCCTATCTACCAGTTTCTGCTATCTTTTCCAATTCAAAAGAGGTGACCATAGGAGGAATGAATTTATGACCTTTGCTATTAGCACCAAACTTTATCTCAGTGATCTCCAAAGTGAGGGAAGGACACCCCAAGAAGACTCTAAGGATTATATGATCTATCAGTTAGCAGATGGGATCATAAATTGCTCCCTATCCTTCAAGTGATAGACAATAGCCTTGTCTCCAGCACAATTACACCACCTTCTTCATGAATACCACTCAGTATTGCCCTCTTCTACTTCTCTCCAACATTTAGCCTTATGTGACTGGGAGCAGGAGAAGTTTACTTTTCATGACAGTTCTAATTTAATCACAACCCAGCAGCCTAGCTCTTCACTTCTTCCCCTGTTACTACACCCTTGTCTTCCAGATGACCTCTTGACTTTGTCAGGAGCCCCTCAACAAGGAAACTGTGTTCTAGAGCAGGTGAGTGAATAAAATATGCACCTACTTTTGCTTTTGATTAGACACAGGTTAGGTAGGCAGGGAATGAAATCTGCTTTGCAAATCTCCTTACATTATTTTTCCACTCAAACCCCACCCATCTTCCAAATTTCCCAATCTCTAGGGCACCACAGTACTGGAAGTCTTCCTACTTTATAATCTCAAAACCTTCCTTAAATCTTCACTCTCTATTTTCCCACATATTGTATCAACTGTCAAATCATGTAGTTTCTACCTCCACATCTTTTGTTTTTACTTCTTATTCTATACTCATATAGCTATCACCCTAGTTCAGACCCTTAATTACCTTTTTTTTCTGAACTGCTGCAATAGTACCCTAATTGATCTCCCTGCCTCAAGGATCTCTGATTCTAATCTTTCAGACAGTTTCTAAATTGATATTGCTTAAGTGCAGGTCTGAACAAGTCACTTTCTTACTCGAATGGCTTCCTAATGACTCCAGAATAAAATATTATTCCATTTTTATCTCTTTCACTTAAATTTCTATAGTGCATATTATTAATGCACATAATTATTAATTCTGTAGCACATATAGAGGGGCAGGTAGGTGGTAAAATGAATGGAGTGACAGACATAAGAGTCAGGAAGATATATTTTCCTCAATTCCAAACTGACCTCAGGTACTTACTAGTTGTGTGCCCTTAGGCAAGACATTTACTTCTGTTTCTGTCAGTTCACCATCTGGAAAATGAGCTAGAGATGGAAATGGCAAGACACTTCACTATCTCTGTCAAGAAAACCCCAAAATGGGATTATGAAGAGTAACATATGACTGAAAATTGACTAAAGAACAAAAGTTAATATATATACAAATCATAATAGTTCTATATATAATAGTAGTTCTACTGTACTTTAATGTTTGCTAAGCTCATGTTCTTGTGTCTTCACAAAAGCTCTGTGAGGTAGGTACTATATAAACATTTTACAGATAAGGAAAACTGAAGCTAAGGTGTTAAGTCATTTGCTCTCCTCACACACCTAGAAAATGAGGTAAGATTTGAACTGAGGTTCTGTCCTACCTTTTAGCCTAACACTCTATCCTCTGGTCCACCTAGTTACCTCTAAACTATACAGATTTAGGGAGGGTCCTCATTTTTTAAATGAATGGAATATATGAAATGGAATGTTTGGAGACTATTGCTATAGTCAAGCAGGCTAAAGCTCAGAACCAAAACCAGACATTCTATTCCAAATCCAGCACTCTATCCTTCATACCATGGCTTCAAACATTTTGCTCTTTTTTTGCTTAATCCAGTAAAATCCAGTTGAGAAGTGAATAATCTGTACAAGAGCAGTCAAGCACATTAATTAAGGTTTTCCAACATAGACTTTGCCAAGGAGCTTTTTTTCTATTAAATAGCAATTACTCAAAGTCCTTCCCTTGGGTAGCCTATTTTGTGACCTTTTGAGTAGCAGGTTCGATCCAAATGATGCTACCTGAGCTGTTTTTCAACATGCCCCAGTGGTAAGGAATATTTTCCTAGCATTTTTAATTGCTTTTAACAAAGAATGAGTCTCTTCATCTCTATGATAGACTAATCAGAATTATATGTTATGGCAAATGCCAGTAACCACTGATAACCATTATATATAGAACTGGTCTGGGCCCAGTGAAATCTGAGTTTATATAGTGTTCTCTCTTCCTTCCTTGTCCTACCAGCATACTCTTAATCTTCATGTAATTTATATATATGCATATTTGAGTAGAAAATGAAAATAATATGAATATTCCAACCTAATTCCTGAGAATCATACAAAAACCCTTCCCACTTGAAGGGACCTCAAAGATTTATGAGTTTATTCCATTTTTTAGCAGAAATTTCCTCTGTGATATGTATTTGACTCATAGACAGCAGAATACACATCTCTAGATTCCTCTTTCTCTACTCTTTTTCCAGGGAGACTTTTATTCCTGCTGGTAGGGAAGTAGAAACCTGGGACTAGAACTATATATATTCCCTTAAATGTTACTTTCTAAAGTATATGATTGAGTGTCATCTAATTTTTGATTGCTTTATCTTCAGGGAGGAAGGAGAACCCAATCTCTTTATCCAAGGCTTGATCCTTCCCAACCTAATGCCAATAATGAACATACATAATAAATAGCAAAAAGTCTAATTACCCAAACTATAGCAAAACAGAAATCAGGAAAGGCATATATACCAGACAATGCAGAATGAAGGAACTCTCCTATTGAGAGGGAAGTTAACTCAGTTCAGCCAAGAGAGAAGGTAATGGATCTCCCCCAAGGGGAAATTCCTGTCTAGTATAGCAAGTTGAGAATAGGGACATGTTAGAGACTCCCAGTTTCTCCCCTGTATTCCCAGAGGTTTTCCCTCCAATAATCTGGTGTAGTTGTCCTCTTCCATTCAGTTAGGTAGACAGAATGAATCCTAAAAGAAGACTACTGAGAACTGAAATTGTCCCCATTTGCTTTTTCCACCGAGTCCCTTGAAATATGGCAAAGGGTCTTGGATCAGGGTTATATCCCATTAGAATATAAGCTCCCTAAAGGCAAGGATTGTTTATCTTTTTTCTTGTATTTGTAACCCCAGCACTTGATCCTGTGCTAGACATTTAGGCTATACCTTGCTTCCTTCTTTGCCTGATAAAAATTCCCAAACTACCATTATCCGAGCCATTGATTTATAACTTGGATCTCTTAAAATGAAAATAGCCCTATTGGCCAAACTCTAGTCATATGAAAACAAATAATCTAAAACCTGTTTTTGATAGGGAGATGAAAGACTGAAGACTTGTTCTTTATAGAAATGAAATATTTATAAATATATTATATATATATATATATATATATATATATATATATATATATATATATGTATATGAAGAAGAAGAAGAAGAAGAAAAAGACACTAAATTGGAAGGCTAGGTACACCTAAAACAAAGTTTACTTGCTGATGATCACCCAAAATGCTCAAAAGTGTATAGAGAACCTTAAGGTTTGAAAAATGTTTTCTAATTTTCTTTCATTAGAACCTCATAGCAACTATGTGAAGTAGATAAAACATAAATTAATAGCCCCATTGCCGAAATGAGAAAATTTGAGACTTGGGGATGTAAAATTACTTGCCTATATTTGCATAGCTTATCCATCTCACAAATGAAATTTGGAACCAGACTTTTCTAACTTCAAGTCTAATAGTTTTTCTATTATGCCAAGCTATCTGGTATATCAAGGGCCAGGTCTGTAAGTAATGTTAGTTATGGCATGACTTCTACTTCAGAGTCTACCATTAACTATATAACCTCAGAGAAGTCATTAAGCAATATAAGTCTCAGTTACCTCATTTGTAAATTGAGAGATTTGGACTAGATGGACTAATAAAAAATTTATATTTTTAAAATGTACTTTAGTCCTCGGATTCTCCATAATCACTCTGGAAGCCAAAAGACCAATGTGCAAAATGATATTCTTGTCTAAAACCTATATCTTATATATTTATTTGTTTATAGACATGCATATATATATATATACATATATATATATATGTAGATATAGATAGATAGGTAGATGGATATGAAGTTTGACCTGTGGCATGTCAGAAATACAAATCTAACTGTAAAAGACTCATTAGTAATTTTATGGTTGCACATTCTTTTGAAAGGCAATAAATATGCCTTAGGACTCCAAAAAGTGGAGGGGGAGATACTCCAATGAAGACCTCCCAAAATGACTTAGCTATTATTTATTATTTTATTCTCATGTTTCAATAATTTCTTAAGCCATCTATTTGCTCACATTTTCATCTTTTCCACAAGAAGAGCATCAGATATTTGATACTAATAGAAGGCAAACAGGGTTAGACAGTGAAAGGAAAAAAAAACTGAGTTCAAGATAGATTGAAGTGAAATAAAAATTTTATTTAGCTTGATTAATCATATAATTATTAATGGGGAGCAGTTCTACTTGTTCTGTAGCAAAATAATGGATTGAACTATCTTAGTTTACCACATTGCCTAACTTTCTGACAATAACACTAATTCTAACCCTAACTATACAGGTTACCTTATAAGGTAGTGAAATCTCCATTACTGAAGAACTTCAGTAATAACAATTCTCATCCTAGGGTATTCTTGTAAATGTTCAATAATTGACTCTCACCCCAAAAATATTTGAGCATGACATACTTTTAGTTTAATCTATAATCTTAATATTTTCTCCAGTACCTTAAGTCTAGGCAATTAACAAAGCAATTAATTGAGCCCTGGTGTGTAGTATTTACTGATTTCCAAGGAGAAAATGCTCCTAGAGAAAATTTAACAATAAGTTCTCTGAGTTTGCTTGAACTGATTCTAGAAATACTCTGTTACAGATGTATATAACTTCTTAAATTATAGAAACTGCATTCCTTATCAAAACCCTATGTGGAGTTGGTGCATGTTTAAAGATGAGGATACTAAGATTCAGAGACAATCCCTGGTGAGAAAGGAGTCTATAATCATAATCCAGTTGGATTAAATCATATCACAAGTCCTTTCCAATGCTTATAATCTGCATAGATAACTAAGATTTTTATTCTCATCTAAAGGGAGGAGTTGGGAATGCAGTAGGTTAGAGAAGAGAGGAGGAAAGGGAAACAGAAAGGAGGAAAGAGGAAAGAAGAGAAAGACAGAGATTAGCATTTCTGATAAAAAAAACTTACTTCTGAAATATATAGAGCACTGAGGCAGATTTCTAAGAATAAAAGTCATTCTCCATTTCATATATGGTCAAAGGTATTTTTCAAATAAAGAAATTAACAATTTCTAAAATATACAGAGAACTGAGTCATATTTTTAAAACAAAAAGCCATTCCCCAATTGACAAATGGTCAAAGGATATGCAAAGGCAATTTACAGATGAGGAGATCAAAGTAATCCATAGCCATATGAAAAAATGCTCTAAATCATTAATTATTAGAGAAATACAAATTAAAGCTTCTCTGAGGTACCACCTCACACCTCTCAGATTGGCCAATATGACCAGGAAGGATAATGATCATTGTTGGAAGGGTTGTGGGAAATCTGGGACACTATTACACTGTTGGTGGAGCTATGAACTCATCCAACCCTTCTGGAGAGATATTTGGAACTATGCCCAAAGGGAAACAAAATGTGCATACCCTTTGACCCAGCAAAAAAGGGTAAAAGCATTACTTGTACAAAAATATTTATAGCAGCCCTGTTTGTGGTGGCAAAGAATTGGAAATCAAGTAAATGTCCTTCAACTGGGGAATGGCTTAACAAACTGTGGCATATGTATGTCATGGATCACTATTGTTCTATTAGAAACCAGGGGCAACGGGATTTCAGGGAAAGTTGGAAGGATTTGCATGAACTGATGCTGAGTGAGATGAGCAGAACCAGAACACTGTACACCCTAACAGCAACATGGGGGGTGATGTTCAACCTTGAAGGACTTGCTCATTCCATCAGTGCAACAATCTGGAACAATTTTGGGCTGCCTGCAAAGGCAAGTGCCATCTGTATCCAGATAAGGAGCTGTGGAGTTTGAACAAAGTGCAAGGACTATTCCCTTTAATTTAGAAAAAAATAGATATTTTATTGTCTGATCTGGTTACCTCTTAGACTTCTCTTCTCTTCTTTAAGGATATGATTTCTCTCTCATCACACCCAATTTGGATCAATGTACAACATGGAAACAAAGTAAAGACTGACAGAGTGCTTTCTGTGGTGGGGAAGCAAGATTGGGGGGAAAATTGTAAAACTCAAATAATATCTTTAATAAAAATAAATTTAAAAAATTAAGAAATTAACAGGCAATTTTGAGATAAAGAAATTAAAACTATTTATAGTCATATTAAAAATGCTCTGAATCATTACTGATAAGAGAAATGCAAATTATAACAACTCTTAGATACCATCTTAAATGTATCAGATTAGCCAATGTAACAAAAAAGGAAAATGATCAATATTAGAAGAGATGTGGAAAAGTAGGACACTGATTGTTGTGAACTGATACAATCATTCTGGAAAGAAATTTGGAGCTATTCCAAAAGGGAGATAAAACTGGGCATGCCATTTTATCCAGCAATACCACTATTAGATCTGCATCCCAAAGAGAATATGAAAGGGGGGTTGGGGAACCCATGTGTACAAAAATATTTATAGCTGGTAATTTTATAGTGGCAAAGAATTGGAAGCTGAGATGTCTATTAATTGATCAATGGTTGAATAAATTGTGGAAAATGAATGTGATGGAGTTCTATTGTCCTGTAAAAAATCATGAACAAGTACACTTAAGAAAAACCTAGAAAGATTTACATGTACTAATGCTGTATGGAGTGAGCAGAATCATTTCCGTATGCATATTTTCAAGTTACAAAAATAAATTATATTTTAACAATTGAATTATGATCAACTATGATGGACTATCATAGGAGGGATCAAAAACAATTCTAAAGGACTTATGATGGAAAAAAAATCTACATCCAGAGAAAGAACTATGGTGTCTGAATACAGACCAACATATATTTTCCAATTTAAAAAAATGTGTTTTATGCCTTGTGATATTTTTGCCTTCTCTTGGTTTTTTCTTCACATTTGTGCTTATTCGCCTTTTTTCAATATGACTAATGAAAATATATTTAATGTAGCTGTACATATGTATGAACACACATACACAGACAAACACACACACAGATATATATATATATATATATATATATATATATATATATATATATATATAGAGAGAGAGAGAGAGAGAGAGAGAGAGAGAGAGAGAGAGAGATAGTCCCTATCAAGTGGAGGGGGGAGGGAGAAAATTTTGATGATAAAAATCTTACAAAAAATCATTGTAGAAAATTGTCTTTGCACATAGTTGCAATAATATGAAAAATAAATTTTAATAAAAAGAAAGAGAAACAGAAAATCAAAGTCAACAAGCATTTATTGAGTGCTTTCAGTGGTCCAGGACTTGTGTTAGGTGCAAAAAAAAAAATGAAAGATTTCCTGAGCTTAAGAAAACAACATATTTACAAATAAGAATATGCAAAATATCTATGAAAGAAGGTATTAACAACTCAAGAAGAGGTCAAGAAGGTATACTTTTAACAGGAAATTTCAAAAGAAACTAGGGATTTCAAGAAATGGAGATAAAAAAAAAGTTATTTAAAATGGCTGAGCTAAAGGCATGATTGTGCAAAAAGGGAAAGAAGGAAATCAGTTTAAACGAATTAAAGAATATGTAAAGAGGAATAATTTGTAATAAAACCAGGAATGATAGGGGCCAAGTTGTGAAGGATAAAAAGAGAGAAATTGAGACAGATTGAGAGACAAAAAGAAACAATGACAGAGACAGAGACAGTTAGAGAGAATTTGGTGCTCCATTTTGTCCATTTTCTCCAGGTTTAGTTCATGTTCTTCCCCCATGTCCTGGTATTTTATGTGTTTTTTAAGTACAGAAACCCCTGTGGGAATGAAAATGGATCTACCATATTACATAATCTCTAATGATCCATTGGCTTTGTCTTCTACCCCACTTTTGCAGCCTTAGAACTCCCAGTCTGTATCAGTTGCTTTCAAGACAAGTACCTCCTATTCCTACAGTATAAGCTTTTTATGAGTAAGGATAGTCTCAATTTTTCTTTATGTATCCAGAGGACATAACACAATGAAAGTATTTAAATTTGTTATTTTCAATAATTTATTTGCTCATTCATTCATTATAAGTCTCTCCTCAAATAAACTCTCATGGCTTCTCTAAGATGCTATGGCAGACTGGGGCAAAATCCATCATCTGGAGTCATTGCTAATTTGCCTGTCTCTGAATGGGTGGCAGGAAGTCAGTTCCCCACACTTACTACCTGGTTAACTCAATCTGGACAATCACAGATAGAGACAGGGAGAAGAGGAAGAATAAAGTAGAGAGGAGGGGTTTCAGATGGAAACAGAATACTTATCAAGATGTCCTGCCTACAGAGGTATGGAAAGCTTCACAGAAAGACAAGAGACAGAGAAAGAGAAAGACAGGCAAAAAGAGATAGGGGAAAAAAAGGAGAATCAGAGGTAGAGACATTTTGAAACAAAGAGACAGAAACACACTGAAATGGAGCTTGTGGCAAGGATTCCTAAAAAAAGTTATAAAACCCAGTCAGATTCCATCAGTTCACAGAGAGAATGAAAGTCAGCACAGATTCCATTCTATCTTCTGCCTCCTAGTAACTGTTTGAGATGGAGCAAATCACTTATCCTGAATTTGCCCATGGGTAAAGTAATGATTACTCAACTCCCAGTTCTTCTATGAGGACTGATTAATTAACATATTTTAAAAGCCTAAAGACATCATGAACATGATTCCTCATTCACTACAGGGACTAGTTCCTCTGCCATTCTGGAGCATAACTTCAGCAGCCCCCAAATCAGCTACAATATACCCTATATTCATGAGTTGGCCCTAGGAGTTGTTTCTCATCTGATTTCTTTTGCTTAAAACTAATTAAAATCAATTATGGTAACATAGCATTGACTGGCCTGGTTTTTACCAGTGCATAACAAAGAGACTGAAGAAAAGTCTTCAGGAATAATGTATTGCTTGTTTTTACTCCAAAAATTGCAGTTGTCTGTTCCCAGTGAATGAACAACAGGAATTTCAAAAGCCCTGACTACTAGTATAACTAAGTGTCTTCCATCAAGCATCTATATTAGGGATTTGGCAAACAATTCTCCATTCCTTAAGCTGCACAAGCTAGTGCTTTCATGGCAGGATCATTTTAATCCACTTCATGTCTAACCCACTAAAGCAGAATCACAGAATCTCGGGAATTGGAAGTAACCTCAGAGGTCATCTATTCCAGCTTGTACCTTCAATCTTTTAACTCAATCTTTTGCTCCTTGGACAAGTACAAAATATAATATTGATATATATTATAATATTCATATATGTGTGTGTTTCTGTTCATGTGTATAAATACATGTGTGTATGTGTATATTTGCATATGCATGCATTTGCATGTGTATATATTTTCATATATATAATTTTCAATTGAATGACACAATGAATAAAGTGTTGGATTTTATTAAAATTAAAATCTGGTTGCACACATACAGTCATGTGACCCTGGACAAGTCATCTAACCTCTATCTTTCTCAGGCTCTCATTTGAAAAATGGTAATCTTTATAGCACCTAATCTTCTAAGATTGAGGCAAGAATAAAATGTAAAATTTAAACTGTTTTGCAAAACTTAAGGTTCCATATAAAAACTGATGTAATTTAGATTCTGAGATTATTTGAAGATATAGTATATTCTGAATTTTATTATCAGTGGATACCTAATATGTGAATTAATTTTTTTAGGTTTTTACAAGGCAACGGGGTTAAGTGGCTTGCCCAAGGCCACACAGCTAGCTAATTATTAAGTGTCTGAGGTCGGACTTGAACTCAGGTAGTGAATGAATTTTTAAAATCACAAAAAGAAAATTATTTGAGCAAAATATTTTCCTAAAATCTTCATCCTATGTCTCATCCTAGAGAGAAAGAGATTCTAAATTTTCAAAGGTTATGTATGCCATAGGAGGATCAGATATGGCTGGTGCTACTAAGTTTGAAAATTTCCAGGTTTTGGCACAGCAATGTGACTTTCATCCAACAACTAAGTAATCTAATTCTCTAGAAAAGACTGGTAGCCAGGAGGTTTATTATCTCGCATGAACTTTTGAGTGATACACTTACTCCTAAAACCATCTACTGAGACTCTAGTCTAGAGTATTTGTGATTTCTATCAGTGGAAGGAGTTTCCAGATAGGTGAGAGAAAGAGGTGGCTGGAGAGGAAGAGGTAGGGAAGAAAGAACTGAGATAGGAGTAGACAAAGGAAAGATGGGGAAAGGAAGACGCAGGAGAGAGGGAGAGAAAGGGAAAGGTAATGGGAAAGAGAGAAGAAATGGTGCAAGGACAGGGACAGGGAGAAAGAAGGAAGAAGAGAATGGAGAGGGAAAGGAAACAGAAGAGATAAAGAGAGAGGGAGCAGAAAAGATGGGAGATGGAGAGGAAGAAGGAACTTTAGGAGAAAAGTAAGAAAAGGGAAAGAGAAAAAGAAAAGAAGACACAGGAGACAGAAGGAGAAAGGAAGAAACAGCAGGAGATGGAGAGAAGGGAGGGAGGAGGGAGAGGAAAAGGACAATGTGGGACATGAAGGGAGAAGTAAAGGTGGAAGAAGAGAGGGAATGGAGGAAAGAGGAAGAGAGAAAAAGAAAAGATAGGAAAAGTAGATGTAAAAGTAGGAGAGAAAGGAGTAAAAGGAAGAGGGGTAGGAGAGAAGAAAAGCGAAAGGAATAAGTACAAGAAGATGGGAGTGGAAGGGGAAAAAAGAGAAGAGAGGAAAAGGAAGAGAGACACAAAGAGGGAGATGGAGAAGAGGGGCAGAGGAAAGAGGAAAGGAAGTGGGAAAAGGAGGTGGAAAGTTGGAGGAAGAACTTATTTAACCCCTACTATCCAGTTACTGTATTAAGTGCTTGGGGTATAAATATAAATAAACAAGGTAGCCTATATCTCGAAAAGGTTCGATTTTAGAGGTAATTCAGTTTATAAAAAGGAACTGCATATCTGCTTAAGAAGAAAAATCAAGTTAAGGAAGTAAAGAAATAGAGTCAGTGGAGCCAATAGTGAAGCGGGCATACCTGGGGCCCTTCCTAAAATGGCCCTCAATACTATGAACACACAAATTCAGAGAGGAGGGTGGATATATTTCCAAGGGTGGAAAGCTATTGGCATGGAAGTAAAGAAGTGAGGAAATAAGTTGATTTGGGAGGGAAGTGTACATGAATGGTGGTCGGATGTTGCAATATTGACATTTTAGGTAATCAGTGCCTCAAAAACACACAGGAACTAGTCATTTCACAATTAAGATTATAAATCTTTTTTCTCAAATTCCTGTTAGTTTGCCTGTTTTTCACCTATCTGCTTTGCCCTGGAAAATGTGTATTCAAAAATGTCTCAAAATTGCCATGTTCCCTTGGTGGCTGGCTGTGAGGAATAAAATACCATATTTATCTCACCCTCCTCTCTTAAGTTTCCACATTTGGCCTCAGTTTCGTGACTTTCTTCACATTTGCATACATTTACATTTTCTCTACCATTTAGAAAATAATTCAAGGGGTTTATAGTCCTATTTAATTTGCTAACATTCAATGTTCTTATATTGTTCCCATCCACTTTAGACTCTTCTGACTTCTGATGTCTCATCATGGTATAGCATAGACCCCAGGGGTTTGCAGCCTATGCAATTTGAATGAAAATTCAGGAATTAAGATGAAGAAACTCTGATTGCTGACCTAGTAATAGGTGGTACATCTATCACTTAAGGGTCAGCTTAGCTAACCTCAGATTTAACCTCAGAAGCATGGCAATTGGTTAATGATTTTTTTTCAAATCACTATAATTTTAATTTACTCAGCAAGTTCTTATTTAGCACTTACTATTTGCTGACTAAGATACAAGCACAAAATTTTGCATTCTACTAGAAATCAAGGCACAGAAAACATGCCTCATAGCCCTCTACACAGTGTGATCCCTTTGTCCTTCACCCATTATGATGCCAAAATGACCCATTTTATCCACCTACAAATCTCTAATCTCTTGAGATCAAATAAATATCTAAAATCTAGGCTGGAACTAGTCTGGTCTTCTGGAGACAATTGTACCATTTATTGTATTGTATTCTTAACAATTCCACTCTCCCTTTACCTTTGACTGTCCCTACAATCCCTAGCATACAATCCCTAGCATACACTATCCTCTATGCTATCACCTTGCTATCTACCCTCCATAATATCTCTAGGTTTTTTTATAAATAATTACATTTCCCAATGCAATGTAATCTCTTTATTTACTATCCTTAGTTCAATATAATTTTTAGGGCATCTTTCATAATTTGGAAGAGAACATTCCCCAGGTTCTCCAGTCCTGACTCCTCAATAAATCATTTCCTGTCTGCCCCCAGTCTTTATTAATTTCCTTTCCCCTGAATTTCTGCCATTGTTTACTGCCTGTACTAAAGAATAATAGACTAATTGAGATTTTAAACTAGAAGGAAACTTAGGAGTTTTGTTTTGTTTTGTTTTTATCAACCTCCCAATTGAAATGTGAATCTTCTCAAACATATCCCCCAAAAGCAGGCATGTTGCTTCTGGCAAACACCTTTAATAAGAAGAAACTCTGTAACTCGCCAGGCAGCCTATTCCATTTTCAAATGTATTAGGGTATAACTTGTTGTTCAGTCAAGTCTGACTGTTCGTTAAGCCATTGGGACTTTTCTTGGCAAAAATACTGGAGTGGTTTGCCATTTCCTTCTCTAGCTCATTTAACATATAAGGTATGTGAGGCAAAAAGGGTTGGGTAATTTATCCAGGGTCACACAGCTAGTAAGTGCTAAGGCCAGATTTGAACTCAGGAAACTGAAGTCTTCCTGACTCCAGACTTGGAAATCTATTCACTGCATTTTCCAGAGTATAGCTGGATTCCCACTATTACCAAGACTTTCTGTGATGCAGTCACAAAAAGTAAGAGATAGATAACAAGGAAAACAAGATGTTAGCGTATTAACACAAATTGCAAAGTTCTATCTGTACCCTTCAATAAACATGAAGAAATTTTCTTTGAAGAGATTAGAAGGCTTTTATCTTTGGATGGCAAACAAATTGAATGTATCCTTGATGCCCTTTTATTTTTAATTGATATTTTATTTTTCCAAATATATGTTATGAAAGATTTTTCAACATTCATTCATATGCATATGCATATTTTTAAGTTACAAAATTTCCTTCCACACTCCCTTCCCACCACCCCTCCCCTTGGTAGCTAATAGTCAGGTTAACATTGTACATATATATTTTTGATAAACTTGTTTACAGATTACTCATTTTGGTATGAGGAATAAGGATTAAGGAAGATAGATACAAAAGAGATAATTTTTATGAAGTATTCATCAGATTCTGAAGGGTTTTTTTGGTTTGGGTTTTTGTTTTTCTTCCTCTGGATGGGGATAACATTGTCCATAGCCAGTCTAATACAGTTGTCTTAGCTCTCTGAACTGCTGAGAGGAGCTACTTCCATCATGATTGATCATCTTACAATGTTGTTGTCATTGTGTACATTGTTCTCTTGGTGCTGCTCCCTTAGTTCAATATCAGATGCTATAAATCATTCTATGCTTCTCTAGAGTCTAACCATTTATGGTGTCTTATAGAACAATAACATTCCATAGTATTCATGTATCATAACTTGTTTAGCCATTCCCCAATTGAAGGGCATCCCCTTGATTTCCAATTCTTTGTCACTACAAAAGGAGCTGCTTTTGGAATATGTAGGATTTAACTCATTTTTTATGATTTCTTCTGGATATAAGCCTAGAATTGAAATTGTTGGGTCAAAGGGTATGAATAGTTTTATTGCTCTTTGGGCATAGTCCCATATTGCTCTCCAGAATGGTTTGATCCATTCACAACTCCTCCAGCAATGGATCAATGTAGTAATCCTCCCACACCCTCTTCAACATTGATAATTTCCCCTTTTTCTCATCTTAGTCCATCTAATAGGTGTGAGATTAACCTCATAGTTATTTTCATTTGCATTTCTCTAATCAATAATGATTTGGAGCATGTTCTCATGTGATTATATATAGCTTTTATTTTCTTCATTTGAAAACTGTCTATTCATATCCTTTGTCCATTTTTCAATTGGGATTGTAACCTTATAATTTTGATTCAATTTTCTATATATATATTTTAGAAATAAGATCTTTATCAGTACTCCTAGTTATGAAGATTGTTTCCCAGCTTTCTGTTTACCATCTAATTTGGGCAGCATTAATTTTATTAGTGTAAAAACTTTTTAATTTAATATAGTCAAAATCATTCATTTTTCAGTTTATACCATATTCCATTTCTTGTTTGGTCATGATTTGTCCCCTTTTATAGATCTGATAGAGCATTTCATGGTGTATTAATTTATCTGTGGTATCACCCTTTATGTCTAAATCTTGTACCCATTTTGACTTTATTTTTGTATAGAGTGTGAGATGTGGTCTACACCTAGTTTTGCCATACTGTTTTCCAGTTTTCCCAACAATTTTTGTCAAATAATGAATTCTTATACCAGAACCTGATGTCTTTATATTTGTCAAACAGTAGATTGCTGTGGTCATATACTGTGGTTTCTTTTGAACTAATCCTAATCCACTGATTCAGCTATCTTTACATTTTTTTTTCATCAGTTCCCTTTCTATTCTTGACCTTTTGTTGCTCCAGATGAATTTTGTTACTATTTTTTCTAGCTAGGTAAAAATAGTTATTTGGTAGTTTGATTGATATGGCACTGAATAAGTAATTTAATTTGCTTAGAATTACCATTTTTATTATATCACCTCGATCTAACCATAAGAAATTGATATTTTCCCACTTATTTAGATCTGACTTTATTTGGATGAGAAGTACTTTATAATTGTGCTCATACAGTTTCTGGGTTTGTGTTAGGAGGTAGCATCCCAAGTATCTGATGTTGTCTATAGTTACTTTAAATGGAATTTCTCTTTCCATCTCTTGCTCTTGGGCTTTGTTGTTCATATATAGAAATGCTGATGATTTATGTGGGTTTATTTTATATTCTGCTACTTTGCTGAATTTATTAAATATTTCAAGGAGTTTTTAGATGATTTTTCACAGGTTCTCTAAGTATACCATCATATCATCTTCAAAGAGTGAGAGCTTTGCTTCTCATTGACAATTCTGATCCCTGCAATTTCTTTTTCTTCTCTTATTGCTTTAGCTTGCATTTCTAATATTACATTGAATAGTAATGGTGATAAGGGGCATCCTTGTTTCACCCCTGATGTTATTGAAAGTATTCCAAGTTTATTCTCATTACATATAATTTTATTGATGTTTTAGATAGATAACATTTATTATTTTTCAAGAAAACACCCTTTATTCCTAAACTTTCCAGTGTTTTTAATAGGAATGTTTATATTTTATTAGAGGTTTTTTTTCAGCATCTGTTGAGACAATGATATAATTTCTGTTGGTTTTGTTACTGATATGTTCAATTATATTGGGGTTTTCTATTATGGAACCTTCCCTGCTTACCGGGTATAAATCCTACCTGATCATGATATATATTATGCTAGCAATAACTTGCTGTAGTCTCATTGCTAAAATTTTATTTAAAATTTTTGCATCATTATTCATTAGGGATATTGGTCTTTAATTTTGGCTGTTTGGTTCTTCTTGGTTTAGGTATCAGCACCATGTTGGTATCATAAAAGGAATTTGGCAGAACACTTCTATTTTTTAATTAGTTTATGTAGTATAGGAATTGTTTGTTCCTTAAATGTTTGGTATAATTCACTTGTAAATTCATCTGGATTTGGAGACTGTTTCTTAGAGAGGTTATTAATGGTTTCTTCAATTTCTTTTTTCTAAATGGGATTATTTTAGTATTTTATTTCCTAGTTTGTTAAACTGGCAGTTTGTATTTTTTTTAAATATTCATCCAATTCACTCAGGTTATCCAATTTATTGGCATACAGTTTAGCAAAGTAACTCAGAATTATCTTTTCACCCTTTTTTATGCTGGTAATTTGGTTATCTTTTTTTTAAATCAAATTAACCAAAAGTCTATTTTATTGGCTTTTCATAAAACTAACTCTTAGTTTTATTATGAGGTCAATGGTTTTCTTGCTTTCAATTTTATTAATTTCTCCCTTGATTTTCAGAATTTCCAACTTGATATTTAATTTGGGATCTTTAATTTGTTCTTTTTCTAGCTTTTTTAGTTGCATACCTAATTTCATTGATCACCTCTTTCTCTATTTTATTCATATAGGCAGTTAAAGATATAAAGTTTGCCCTCAAAACTGCTTGGCTACATCCCATAAATTTTGTTATGATATTTCATTAGTATCATTTTTGGATATAATTATTGATTATTTCTATTACTTGCTTTTTAATCTACCCATTGCTTAAGATTAATTTATTTAGTTTCCAATTAGTTTTGGTTTATCATTCTATGACCCTTAATTACATACAATTTTTATTGCATCATGACCTGTGAAGTTTGTATTTATTATTTCTGCCTTTCTGTATGTGATTTTAATGTTTTTGTGCACTAGTACATGGTCAATTTTAGTAAAGATACCATGAAAGGTACATTCTTTTCGATCTACATTAAGTTTTCTCCAGAGGTCTATCATATTTAAGTTTTCTAAGATTTCATTCACCTTCTTAACTTTCTTCTTGTTTATTGTCTAGTTCTGAGAGAGGGAGATTGAGGAACTTCATTTTTAAAATTTTGCTGTCTATATCTCCTTGTAATTCACTCAGCTTTTCTTCTAGGAAGTCGGATGCTATACTACTAGCTGCATACATGTTTGGTAATGATATGGCTTCATTAGCAATGGTGCTTTTTAAGAAGACATAGTTTCCTTTCTTATCCCTTTTAATGAGAGCAATTTTTGCTTTTTCCTTTATCTGAGATCAGGATAGGTAGCCCTGATATTTGTTCCATCCTTTCATCTCTACCCTGTGTGAATCTCTCTGCTTTAAATGTGTTTCTTGTAAACAACTTGTCATAGAATTCTAGTTTTTAGTCCATTCAGCCATCAGCTTTTATTTTATGGGACCATTCATCCCAGTCACATTAACAGTTAAAATTATTAATTCTTTATTTCCCTCCATATGAGCTTTCTTGATTTATATTTTTCTCTTTCCTTTCCTCTCATTCCTCCTCACCAAAATTTTACTCCCTTTCTCCTTTAGCTTTTTTTTTAAAATTTAACTTTTCAGTTTATTTTCACTTATACCTTTGCCTTCACTTTTATCAGTCCCTTTTCCCCTTATCTTTCCCTTCCCCCATCTCCTTCTTCCCTGTAATAAGGATAGATTTTTAAACTCAAGTGGAAATATACCTTAGTCCCTCTCTAGGCCAAAACTATTGAATAGAACTTACTCAGTGTTCACATTCTCCCTTCTTTCCTTCTAAAATTATAAATCTTTGTGCCTCATCATCTGGTACTATTTGCCACTCAAGTACTGTTAATCAAGTATCATCAATCACAATTTGATTACTTGATTGCTTGATAAGTTCAATTGCTATCAAAGTATCATCAAAGATTCATTGCTTGATAAGTAGCATTTTTTCAAATTACACCAAATTATAATTATAATCATTTTTTACCTTATCCCCTTTTCAAGTACCCTCCAAGGGCACACAATCCACCATGTGAGCCAAATTATCATCAAAAGCCAAATCATTTCTTGAAGTATTTTCTATCCCTCCCCCAGGCCTATTTTCTCTCACACTTTAACCCTCCACCCCCACCACCCTCCCCCATCCTTAACCCCTCATTAAGTGAAGTAAGGATTAAGTCAAACTCTGATTTAATTAACTACAAGAATCTTAAAGACTCTAAGTACCTGGGAAGTACTCTGGAAGTCTCACTTGAGAACTTTACAAATGATTTTACTTATAGAAGACTGACTCAAGACCCCCAGTTCACAATGCCCTCATCAGAGAAAGTCGAAGTTTTGTCAACAAAGCAAAATTAAAGTGAGTCAAAGGATAATGAGACGCAAATTTAGAGATATATCCCTCCTTTTCATCAAAATTTTTGTCTCAGTGATGTCATCTTGTACCTCTTCAGTGGAGAGACACTATACCCATATCCTTTAAGCCTAATCTCTTCAATTATATTCAACCCTTTAATTATACTAAGGGAAATAAAGTTCTCAAGAATTAGAAGTGTTAACATCTTCACTTTTTGGGTTATGTACTATTCAATGATCTTGACCAGCATTTGTTTTGTTTTGTTGTTTTATTTTATCCCCCCCCCCAATTTACTTTTAAATACAATTCTTTTTTTTTAGGTTTATTTGCAAGGCAAATGGTGTTAAGTGGCTTTTGCCCAAGGAAATACAGCTAGGTAATTATTAAGTGTCTGAGGTCACATTTGAACTCAGGTACTCTTGACTCCAGGGTTGGTGCTCTATCCACTGTGCCACCTAGCCACCCCTAAAATACAATTCTTACCTTGCATATTTGGCAATTGAATTCTCTGTTCAGTTCTGGTCTTTGTATCAGGAAACTCTGGAAGTCCTCTATTTTGTTGAACATCCATCTTTTCCCCTGACAGTATATGCTGAATTTTACAAGGTAGTAAACTCTGGACTGTAATCCTAGGTTCTTTCCCCTCTGATATATGGTATTCTAGGTCTTCCAGTCTTTCAGTGATAAGACTGGTAGGTCTTGGATGAGTCTGACTGTGTTTCTTTTGTATTTAAATTGCTTCCTTTTTGTTGCTTTCAGCACTCTCTCCCTTATTTGAGAGTTTTGGAATTTGGCTATTATAGCCCTTGGAATTCTTCTCCTGGGTCTTTTCTCTGGAGGGCTTTTATGTATTCTTTCAATAACCATATTGCCTTCTTACTCTAGCAGATTTGGACAGTTTTCCCTAATAATTTCCTTCATGATATTTTCAGGTTCTTTTTTTTTTGATCTAGGCTTTCTGGTAGTTAAATGAATCATAGATTATCTCTCCTGGAACTATTTTACAGGTTATTTGTTTTTCTTAAAATGTACTTTATATTTTCTTCTGTTTTTTTCAGTCTTTTTATTTTGTTTCATGAACTCTTGTAGTCTCACAGACTTATTAGTTTCTATTTGTTCAATTCTAATTTTTAGGGTTTTATTTTCTTCAATTATCTTTTTGTTTCCTTTTTAAAGTTGTACTCTCTGGTCAATTTTTCATAATTTTCTGGCATGATTCGGTTTTTTTTCCATTTTCTTCTTTGGTTTTTAAATTTTTTTTTAAGCTTATCTATGAGCTTTTGGATTTGAGTTCAATTCATAAACTCTTTTGAGACTTTCCCTGTGAGTGATTTTTCACTAAATTCTTCTTCTGACATAGCATTATTATCATCTTTGTCTGTAAAGTAGTTTTCTATAGTGAGCACTCTTTTTACATTTTTGCTCATCTTTGTTGTTTTAGCTCTGCTCCTGGGGTATAAGGAGTATAGATCTAAGATTTTTATACTGGAGCTGAGGTCTGATCCCTGGTTTGTTGTTGGCCAAGATGTTGCCTTTGTAACAGGCCTTGCCTTGGCAGAGGTTTGTTTCCTACTTTATGTTTAGGTTCTGACTTAGCAGTGGTTTGTTCCCAACCCAGTCTTTTCTTCTGTCCCAGTGTTTCCAAGGTTCAGATTTTGTTTGAGTTTGGGACCCTCCCTGCTGGCTTGCTGTTTAGTTGACAAGACTTCTTTTGTTGTCAAGCTGTCTGGACCTGGCTCTGCTCTGGAACTTGATACCCATTTAAAGAAGAAAACGGGGTATACTTTCTAGCAGCGGTGGGGACAGAGGAGACAAGCAGCTTCAAGAAGCATAATCCATGGTAGCAGAGAAGAGTACAAGGATTTTAAAGGAGAATTAGGCCTGAGAACTAGAAATAGAGTTGTAGAGAGGATCAAACCCAGGAAACCCAGAGGAATGATTCACCTAACAGGAATATGGTACATTCAAGAGTGTGGAGGATAAAATGGAGTTGGGCGATACAGAAGCAAAAGGAAACCACAGAAACAGAATGGGCCTCAGGGATCTGCAGTCCCAGAGGCAATAGTTGTCTTCAACATGTTTGTTTCCTATCTATTTGCCTCTTTACCTCATGGCCAGCATATTCCTTAGTTTGTTCCCACTTACTGATTCTGACATTTTTGTGGTCTCTCCAGGTTGCCATTTTAGTAAAAGGCTTTGATTTATTTCATTGTGTTTAATAGCTGGCAGAGTCCAAGCTACTCTTTCAAAAGTTCAAAAACCCCAAAGGACCCTTTGAACTAGTACTAGTGCTAGTCAATCCTCTCTTCCTTCTCAACCCAGTAGTGAGAGTGTATGATGAAGAAGGCAAGAGGACTGATACAAAGTAAACTCTTAATTTGCAAGAATGTTTTATTTTCAAAGAATTCATCTTAATACATTACAATGAACCAACATTTATGACTATATATATATACATATATACATACATACACACAAACATGTATACATGCCAACATGAATACAGACAATAAGCAGAGAGAGTTGATTTTAGAGTCAGAAGAGGAATGAGTTTTTAACGTCCTTTTTTGTGATCATTGCCAAGTCAATGTCCTACACAACTTTCAAAGACTTTAATTATAGTCAATCTATATTATAAAGGATGCATACCTGTCATTTTTATCTGTGTGGGTGAATCCCAGTATGGAAATTCAGAATACAGAGAGATAAGAGATGATAGGTAGCTATTGATATATACATGTCAAAAAAGGACATAGATATGTGTATAAATAGAGGAATATAACTTTTTGCAACCTAAACCACATATATTCAAATAGGCTTGTACAAACCTAAATAAATATATATCTCTTTACATATGCATAATTGTTAAGGTATAATTTCATCCTTTCCCCTCATATTTCCAGACCATAAAACAGAATATTTCTCATGGTATAGACTCATAACATATTTTTGAATGAATGATTTTTGATGAAATCTTATTGCTGGACATTCTAATTTATGCACCAAGTTATTCAACAAATATTTCTTAAATCATTAGTTGTGTTCTTTGAGCCGACAATGAACATTGGACAATGAACATTGTCCAAGATATTAACTAATAAAGAAATGTATCCTGTCTTCAAAGAGCTTATCTGTTAAAAACAGGTGCACAGAAAAATATAATTCAAATTAGAATATTGAATGCACATAAAAGGAATATAAAATGCCTTGAGGTTAAATTAGTATGAAAGCACTTCTATCCAGAGAGAAATGCAAGTAACAAATGGTATTTGAATATAAAAGTCCTTTGCGATGGATAAGGTATTATACAATTATAAATTATTGTTACAAAATCAAAGAAATTATCCTGGACATACTTAATATTGGAGAAGAAAGAGGGGAAGATGAAATGTCTTTATCAAAGCATATCATCTTGATTTTCTAAGATGTTTCTCTAAGGTTAGTATTAAAATGCATGTCAACTCTGAAATGAGCATTCAGATTTTAATGGTTTCTTCATTTACCTACAACCTACCCTCTATACAGCACACATTCCATGACAAACTAAAAATCCTTTTCTGTGTTAGAATTGTTATTTATCAAGTATAATTTAAGATAAGAAATACATCATTTTGAGTTAGAAACTATCTCCTCAAATATTTTTTACTTCTCAGTGGTCTTTGCTAGCATAAATTTTGACCAACAATGTTGTAACCCACAGAAGTCTTCCCAGCTGCTGATGCTTCAACATATAACTCACTTGCCTACCCATATCAAGAAAAGTCAGGTTATTATTTTTACCAGAGTTATCCAACAGGAACATTAAATCATATCATCACATGGTCATACAATCAAACTGACAGATAAGTATTTCCATCAGTTTTACTTCATTAATCCACCCCAGACTCTGTCACCTCTTTCAATTAAAAGTAAATCCCTCCCAGATGATAACTGGACTACCATATTTCCATAGGTTTTGCAATATCAAATCTTGAATGAAAAAGAAATTTGGGGAACAATGCTCAAATTTTATAATGCTATGCATTTCAAGTGTGCTTTCAATAAATTCTCCATATTATTGTCAATAAATAGTATCTTCCTACTGCTGTTGAGATGTGTCTTACTTTACATGATTCCATAAACTTTGTCCATGTCATTTTCTTGGCAAAGATACTGAAGGAATTTGTCATTTCCTCCTCTAATATTTTCCATTTTATAGAAGAGGGACTGAAGCAAATAAGAGTCTTACCCAGGATAGTAAGTGTCAGACCAGATTTGAATTCTGATCTTCCTGACTGGAAGCCCAGTGCTCTTTCCACCGTAAAGCATTACTACCCCAATAGTACCTTTTACTTCTATATAATTCTCAGAACTGAATTCATTTTTATCAGTATAAAAGAGGGATGAAGTACTTCTGTCCTAAAATTCTTTCTGTCTCTTCCTGCAAAATTCCTGGGCTCTCAAGAATCTGAAGGATTTGAGTCCTGTATTTGTTATATTCAAATAATCACCATTTTAGAAAAAGGGTCAACACTGTCTGAGATGCTTTGTCATCATAGATGCACTCATACCAAATATTAGGCCCTCTTCCTCTCAGAAGAGCACCAGGCACTGCCACTACTTCCAGGGAAAAGAAATGCAAATATAACAATGTGTATAAACCAGTCCTTGTTTGACTTTCTGCATAAGAGAGAACAAGAGGTGAGATTCTTTAGAATCCCATAGGAAAAGAATTTCCTTATCAGCCCAGATGATATGTATTTCTACATTCTAACCACTGAGGGCTTGTCTCCCTTTTTGACTCTTTCCTAGCAAACAACCAAATCAGCCTAGAGGCAACAAAATTGAGGTGAGTCTAATTGTACACTAGCAGTAGTCCATTCTTCACCTTTAAAACCTCAAGTATTTGTGTCACACAAAGATACTAGTTACAGGAACACAAATGCAACATATGTGATTCCAACTGGACTTTGTCCCCTATCTGTTGCATAAAAATTATTCAGTCTTTTTTGCAAGTCCATCTAAACATAGTTTTGGATAGCACAACATGTCTAAGTATAGTCTGTGACATCTGGGGGCTTCTTAGAGTGAGTGACATTTTGGTTTTTAATTTTTAAAAAATTGCCTATTGATGATCTATGAGAATCTGCTGATTCTATATCATGTTTCTCTGTCATATGAATTATTTGTTAATTCACTATTTTAAATCAGTTGTATTAAAAGGAAAGACCTTTTTGAATCTTCAATTGAACTATATTTTGCTATTTAGACTTCACATCTTAATGTAATTTTTCATCTATATAGAGAATGTAAAGGCTGAACAATGATTTAAACAGTTCAATAATCTTATAAGGTCACACTGGACAAATCTAACTATAAAAATTTGGGGGAGAACAAATAAATTTTCTCCAAAAAATCCAACACAATTTAACAGGCCTCAATTAAGTCACTTCTATATGTAGTGCTAATCAATGGGAATGCATAAACAAAATGAAAAAGAACTCCTGCTTACATATTCTTGCAGAGAATAGAACATATAAAAGGATAAGAATGTCTATGATAATTTGAAGAGAGAGATGAATCCATGCACTGAGTATTCCAGACAAGGAGCACATCTTGTGCAAAGATGTAGAAACAGGCATGGAAGCCTGAGTTAGAGGAAAAGTGAATAGGGTTGTTCAGATGGAACACAGAGTCAAATTGTGATAAGCTTTAAATACTAAGTTGGGGCATATGAAATTTATTCTAGAAGTGAAAAAGAATATGTCCTCAAGCAGAGAATGATATGATCAAATGTTGGCAGCTATGTAAAGGAAGAATTGGAAAAAAGAAAGGCTGGAAAATTCAGAAGTCCAATTAGAAGGCTTTTTGGGAGGGCAAGGAGTAATTGATTAGATGAGAGTAACTAGGTATAAACTATCATATACTCTAGAGAGAAAGGGATAAATTATAAATGTATATAGGGAGTGAAAATTGTTAGGAACTAACAACTTATCAGATATGGTGGGATAAAGGGGAGAGCATATTATGACTCTAAGGTTGCAAATCTATGATTAGAAGGATCATGGTTCCCTCAACCAAAACAAAGAAGTATGAAGAAAGATTGGGGAGATCAGAAAGTTTGGAAGTGGATAATTACTTTTATTTTGGACATACTGAATTGGATATGTCTACAGTATATCCAATTGAAAATGTCCAGTGGAACATTAGAGATGCAATTCAAGAACTCAGAAACAAGACAAACACTGGAGAGGGAGAGAGAGAGAGAGAGAGAGAGAGAGAGAGAGAGAGAGAGAGAGAGAGAGAGAGAAGGGGGGGCATCTGGGAGTTATATACATAGAGATGATAGTTGAAGCCATGGGAGCTGATATGAAGACCAAGACCAAGAGCTGATATGAATGAAAAGAGATGAGGGATTAGAGTTTTGGGAAATAAATATGGTTGCTTAGTTAGACAAGTATAGTGATCATCCAGTAAAGGAGACTGAGAAAGTGTAAGTCAGGCAAAGAGTTGAGAGCCAGTAGAAAGCAGTCTCATAAATGTTAGAAGCCAGTATGTGACAGGTTGAAAAGTGACAGCAATAAGTGTAGATAACATTTAGCTATGAATGATTTTCTCATCTTACCTGGTTTTCTTTGCCTGCATACAAAAAGTCCTATATGGATAGATTTTGTCATTTCTTCTCTCAAAACCAATATTTCATTTGAATAGAGCCACCAGGTACACATGCAATATAATGGACATTATTTAAAATGTAAAAAGACAAGAAAAAGCAACAGCAAAGTGAAATTAAAGAAACTCACCATGTCTACCTGTTGGTCTATCCTTTATTGAAGAGAACACATTGCACAGCGATAAAAATAATGGACTTAGAGTCAGGACACTTGGGATCTTGTATCATCTTTGAGATACCAGTTGTAACATCATGAATGAATCACTTCTTTTCTCTAAAATTCAGTTTCTCATCTATAAAACAGGAATGTTGAACTAAATAATCTCTAAGATCTCTAAAAATTATTCTACCTTTAAAATTCTAATAGTTTATGATAATATGAAATGAAAACAGAAATGGGCTGGTAAAGACACAAAAAACGTCACCTTTGAAATATTTGGAATTTGAGAGTAAAAGAAGTAGATGCCTACAGGATACAGAAACTATCAGGAAGTAATGATCTACTGCATCACTCTTCTTTTTCTATGATGGGAGAAGGATGATTTAGGACTTCTCATTTCATCTATCCTATTTGGAACCAGATAATCTTGTAGTCTCTGATACACTAGGACTCTATGTGCAAAAAATATTACAAATTCCTCAAATCTCAGAATTAAAAGGCTAACAGAAGTCAACTAGACATATAAGCTGACATGTTCTTACTCTTAAACTCTATTTTCTGAGCTAAGGACTGGGGATAAAAGGGGTTTTTTTCCCTTATCTTATTGCTATAGTTGTCATTTCTAGTCCAATAATAGTGGTGATCATGCGACATTCTTGCTTCACTCTTGATTTTATTGGGAAAGCTTCTAGTTTGTCCCTATTAGAAATAATAATTGCTGACAGTTCTAGATAAATGTTTTCTCATTTTTAGGTAAACTCCATTTATTCCTGGTGGGGGTTTTTTTAGGTTTTTTTTTCACAAGGCAATAGGGTTAAGTGGCTTGCCCAAGGCCACATAGCTAAGTAATTTTTAAGTGTCTGAGGCCAGATTTGAACTCAAGTACAACTGACTCCAGGGCTGGTACTCTATCTACTGAGCAGCCTAGACACCTTAGTCCTGGTGTTTTTAATGGTAATAGGTGCTATATTTTTCTCAAAAGTTTTTTCAACATCTATTGAGATAATCATATGACTTCTGTTTTATTGATATGGTCAGTTATGCTGAGAGTCTTCCTAATATGAACCAGCTTTGCATTTTTGGTGTAAAGCCCACCTGATCATAGTACAAAGTCAATAGATTTTTAGGAGATTATTGGTAACTTTGAAAAAAGCAGGATCAGTTTCGTGAAGAAGACAGAATATATACCATAGAGAAATAAAAAATGAGAGAAAATAAGTAGACCAATCATAAATGGGTTTCTCAAGGCCAATCCATGCCTGAACAAGAATTTTCTCTCATGCTAATTAAGTAGTCACCCAACCATTATTTGAAGCCTTCAGTAAGAAGGAACTCACAGCCTGCTTTGGACAGCTTTGAGTATTAATAATTTTTCTCTTACATCAATCATAAATTAATCTCTTTATAACTTCTACTCATTGCCTCTTGTTCTGACTTCTGGGGCCAAACAGGATGGCTGAGTCTAATTCCTTTTATATATGACACCCCATTGAATACTAGGACATATCAGCTCTACCACCATACTCCCATTTTTCTCAACACTTTTCTTCTCTGAACTAAGCCTCCCCAGGCAAAAGAATATTCATATAGAAGTCTGCTAAGGTCCTCATTAGTTCTGACACTGTACTTCTAAGCCAATCCCAATCCTATTTCTATTACCATGTATAAAAAAAAACCTTATTAAAATAAAAGAAGAGGTGAAGAAAGTCTTCCTCAGCTGGAAAATGAAAAATAATCTTACTCACCAAAAGATATTTACAGCTCCTAAGAAGGCACACATACTCATCAATTACACTACTTGGTCTCACTAGTCATTTTTAGAACTAATATTTCCACATTCATTTTCTCTATGGTTCTTTATGACTGTTGAAGTGCTAATGAATTCAAAAACATTTCTCCATTTCCAATTGATAAATGATCAAATGGCATGAATAGACAGTTTTCAAATGAAGAAATTAAAGCTATATACAATCATATGAAAAAATGCTCCAAATAATTATTGATTAAAGAAATGCAAATTAAAACAACTTTGAGGTATCATCTCATACCTATCAGATTGGCTAAGATTGGGAAAAAAAGAGAAAATGATCAATGTTGGAGAATTTGTGGAAGGATGGGAATATTAATACATTGATGGTGGAGTTGTGAAATGAACCGACCATTCTGGAGAGAGCAATATGAAACTATCCCAAAGAGCAATAAAACTGTTCATGCCCTTTGACCCAGCAATTCCAATTCTAACCCTATATCCAGAAGAAATCTAAAAAATGGGAAAAGTCCTACAAATTCCAGAATATTCATAGCAGTTCTTTTTGTAGTGGCAAAAAACTGGAAATGGAAAGGATGCCCATCAATTGGGGAATGTCTAAACAAGTTATAGTATATGAATACTATGGAATACTATTGTTCTATAAGAAATCATAAATGGTCAGACTCCAGAGAAGCATGAATTGAGTTACAGGACCTGATGCTGAGTAAAGGAAGAAGAATCAAGAGAACAATATACACATTAACAACAACATTGTGAGATAATCAACCCTGATGGAAGCTTTTCCTCTCAGAAATTCAGAGAGCTAGGACAACTGTATTAGACTGGCTATAGACAATGTTATCTCCATCCAGAGGAAGAAAAACAAAACCAAAAATCTGATGAACACTTTATAAAAATATCTCCTATGAATCTCTTTCCCTTAATCCTAATTCCTCATACCGAAAATGTCTAATCTGGAAACATGTTTATCACAAATATATAACTATGTATGCACAATGTTAACCTGTTTGTTTACTGCTTAGGGAACTGGGTGGAAAGGGAGGGTGGAAAGAAATTTTGTAACTTAAAAATATACATATAGCAACATGGGAGTGATGATCAACTTTGAAGGACTGGCTCATTCCATCAGTGCAACAATCGGGAACAATTTTGGGCTCTCTACAAAGGAGAGTGCCATCGGTATCCAGATAAGGAGATGTGGAGTTTGAACAAAATTCAACGACTGTTCCCTTTAATTTAGGAAAAAACAGATATTTTATTGTCTGATCTTGTTAACTCTTAGACTTCTTGTCTCTTCTTTAAGAATATGAATTCTCTCTCATCACATTCAATTTGGATCAAGGTACAACATGGAAACAAAGTAAAGACTGACAGATTGCTTTCCAGGGGGCGGGGGAAGTAAGATTGGGGGAGAAATTCTAAAATTCAAATAACATCTTTAATAAAAATAAATTAAAAAATATATACATATGTATATGGATGAGTGTAGAAAATCTTTTATAACATGTATTTGAAAAAATAAAATATTAAAAAAACAATTCTCTCCATTAATCACTTGACTTATTGTTACTAAAGATATTGATAGAGATGTGTATTTATTTCTCACAATTATTATAAGTAGTATAACTAATATTATTATCCCCATCTTGTAGATGAGGAGATTTACTCAGATCAGTGAAGTCATTTGCTCAAGTTAATAGAGGCACTGAGTGTAAAGTCTATTCACAAGGTCTAGGTCACAAATCTAGGAAATGGCAAAGATGGAATTTGAAACAAGTCTTGACCTCAAGTTCAGTAACATTTCTACTAATACCTGTTCTTTTTTTTTTCTCATTCAGTTCTCCTCTCCCATATCCATTCAGACAATTAATTACCTTCAGGAAGGCGAACTAAAGTCAAACTCAAGTGAGACTTGCTATACTATACAGAGTCTTTTTTAATATCCTTGTCCTTTCTTGATACAATCTGGTACATATTGTTTAGGGGTACTAACCACAAACTGAGTGAAATAAGTTCTATAAACATACTCCCATATGTCAGATGACAATCTGAACTAAGGAAGCATGGGACAGCATTTCCCCTCACCTTCCAAACTTTTTGCTCCTTTGCATATACCGAGTCCTCACTCCAAGAAAAGCACAATTCACCATCACCAACCTCCATTCTCCTCCCACCCTCTGTACATAGGCTTAGTCTCACACCCATCACCCATCACCCAACACCAGCAGTTTAAATGTTCCCCAGAGAAGTGAGTACCATAAAAAGAATATTCACACATAGATGCCAACACCTGTGTCTTTCATTACTCTATTCTCAAATCTTCAATCTTCTTACTGCCTACCAAGCAAAATTTAAATTACTTTGCCTTGGCATTGAGGACCTTCCACAATCTGGATTCAAAATACCATCCCATATTTATCTTCTCTTCTCTGTGCACTCTACACCCCAGCCAAATCTGACAACTCTGCCCAGAGAATAAAACATTTTCCCTAATTCTATGGTTACAGAATTGTCTGGGGACTTCAGAAGTCATTTTATCCAACTCCCTTACTTTTTTGTACATGAGAAAACTGAGACCTAGAAAAATTAAGTGATTTAATCCAGAGGTACTAGCAATCAAATATTAACCAATAAGTCTATCAGCAAATATTTATTAAGTATCTATCACATTCTGAGCACTATGGCAGTCTTTGACTTCAAGCAGCTTGTTTTCTAATGGGGAAGACACCATGTTCATTTAGGAATATGAAGTCAGGGAGATGCTTAAGAAACAGTGTCCTGAAAAACTATACATGTGATACACTTTAAAGTTTAATTTGGATCTTTGACATTTTATCCATCATTTTATTAAATTTAAATAATCAACAATACAATTGATAAAGTCCTGATTTGTAGCATTTGCCAGTTTTCAATTTTCACACTGAAAATTTCACAATTATGTCTCTCAGGCCAATGTGAGTTGATCCCAATAAAGCCCTGTCAGAATACATTTAAAGCAGATGTAGTAAAACCCTAGCAGTTAAGTAGACCAGGAAACATCTCGCAAAGAAATTGTTACTGAATGTTGAATTCTAAAGGAAAATACGAATTCTAAAAAGGGTGATAAGGAGGGAAAGTATTTCATTTGGTACAGCTAGTGCAAAGACAGGAAGAGAGGAGATTGAATGATGTAAGTGAAGAACAGCTAGTTAACTGTCTGAATCATAGATTTCAAGAAGAGGGATAAAGGGTAATAATATTCCAAGGGTAAGATAGGGTCAATTTATAAAGCATTTTAAATGCTGAACAAAGAAATTTTGAAGCACTGGAATTTGATGAATAAGAGAATGATATTGTGATTGACAACAATCAACAGGAGCCTGATCGGAGGTTTACAGTTGAGTTACAGGGAAGGGAGTTCTGACCAAGTGTCAGCCTGCTGTTCTGTCCTTCTAAACCTGTAAAGCCTTCTAACAAGCTGAAAAAATCAGCAGGAGGCTATGAAAGTTCTAATCAGAAGCATCTGAAGTATCTCCCAGATCAGGGACTTGCAAAATTCAGCTAAGAAGGGCAGCAATTAGACTTTGCTCTAGATCAGACCACTTTGGGCTCACTTAAAAGTCTGCCAGTCTCTGGTCTAAACAGTTTCCTATATCCTTTAGTGAAAGGCTCAGTACCTGGAGAAAGCAGCAGCAGTACCCAGAATATAAAAAGCAGGACCAAACAACATCCAGACATTCTCTACAGATGTGTAGTCTGGCCTTTACTCCAGGTCTCAGTTTGGAAAGTAAAGTAGAAGAATAAACAAACAAAAAGACTCCCACCATAAAGAGTTATTATGATGACAGGACATAAGACAAAAACCCAGAAGAGAAGTATAACAAAATATTTATAAGCTAAATTTCAAAGAAAAAAGTTTTTATGCAAATTCAACTAGAATTTCTGGAAGATAAGCCCTATGTTTTGCCTTATCTATTCTTTGTATCTGCTTCGAGGCCTAGAAAACTGCTTTGCACAAAATGAGCAAATGAGCTCTTACTGAATAAATGAATGAAAAATTATTCATCAGGGTTATGCTTGTCCTTTTCAATAAGAATTCAATGCATTTATTATTATACTATTGTCATTAAATTTAATCATCCAGTTGTTGTCTTATTTTTTGCCATAACTAAAGTTATTAGGATCAGCAGCAAAGTAAGATTTACTTTAATTTCTTCAAGAATAGACTTTTCATTCCTAATTAGCATCCTCAAAATTCCAGTAAGACTCAAGAAAGGATCCCAATCCATTGGTTATTTCATCCTTCCCAGAGACTTCATATTTTCAAGGGGTTCACAATCTAATGGGAGAGATAATATGCAAGCAACTATTTAAAAAGAAGACAGATGATAGATAGATGGATAGAGAGAGAGAGAGAGAGAGAGAGAGAGAGAGAGAGAGAGAGAGAGAAAGAGAGAGAGATAGGAAGGAGAAGGAAGGAAGGAAGGAAGGAAGGAAGGAAGGAAGGAAGGAAGGAAGGAAGGAAGGGAGGGAGGGAGGGAGGGAGGGAGGGAGGAAGGACCATAGAAAGGAAGAAAAAGGAAGAAAGAGAGAGACACAGAGAGACCAACAGACAGACAGACAGATAGATACATAGATAGATCGTCCTATACACGTGCATATGTTACTGTTGTAGTTTTGCTCAATTGTTTCAGGAGTGTTTGACTCTTCCTGATCCTGTTTGGGGGGTTTTCCTGGTAAATAGTTGTGTAGTTTTGTCATTTCCATAATAAAATTAAAGGAGGATTTAGGTTTCTTCTAGAAGGTTTGTTGTCCTTCAATCTTGAAGAGGAGGAAAGTGACACTACTATCAGTGAATCCATCTGTGCCTGAACAAAACAATATGAACTCATAAAGCTCTTCCACAGGTCATGCACAAATAAGCCATTGAACTTCTAGGGAGGTTCTCTGAACTTGGCATATCACATTTCCTTTGAGCTACTTCAATTCTATTCAATTCTATGCTCATAGAGCATAGAGTAGAAGGTAAGATTTTAATGGGGACTTGAAATAAGCCAGAGAAGTCGGGGGGGGCAGGAATGAGGAGGGGAAAAATTCTAGATATGGGGGTATAATCAAAGATAATGTGCAAAATCCAGATACAGATTGTCTTGTGTGAGAGATAGGAAAAAATTTAGTGCTAATGGATCAAACACATAGAAATTAAAAAAAAAAGTAAGCCTAGAAATCTCCCCTAAATCTGCATGAGAATTAAAATTCCTCTAAGGAATAGCCAACATCTGCATCCGTGTTTCTGCCTGTATTTTTGGGGGCTCAAAGATGAGGTCAGTAAGTGACATCTAAATTTCTGGTACAACCCCAGCCTTCTGCTATTATTTAAGACCTGCTGGATGAGCTCAGAGAAATGTGCAGATTGAGCATGTAACAGCAGACTCTTCCCAGATCACCAAGCTTTCTCTACAGTTTGTTCATAGTTTATTCACCAATTGGATGAATAACCAAACATCAGAAATTCTCTCTGAAGTCATTCCCCTTGGAAGAAAGACTATGTCAGGGTAAAAGATCTGAGTTTTTTGGTATGAAGTATGCATAACAACCCAGGAAGGAAAACTGATCTTTGGAAGGAGGTTATTGCTTAGAAAGCAACAAGCATTCCAAAGCAAAAGCAATACAAGGGGGAGAGAATGAAAAGAGGGATTTTCATTTTGGGACACTTTCTCTCCCCTCCCACCACCCCAGCAAACATAAGCAGTAGTCCCTTTCCTGTTACAGCAGTTCTGTCATAAGAACAACTCACAAACAAAATCATGTTTGTGGCACAAGGTGACTGTGGACTTAGTCTAACCACTACCTAAGCAAGTATCCTTTCTACAAGAGCCCTGACTAAAGACCAATTAGTCTTAATTGCTCTGTTCCCTTTCCATGGTTCTTTGCCTCAGTCTGTTGCAGATGCTGTATGTGGATTAAGATTTCCACAGGAAAAAATTGAACAAATAATGTTAAAAGCAATAGGCTTTTTTATGAGGTGTGCATTTTGCTTTTCAGAAAAAAATGTTAAGAGACAAAAAGGACTGTTTGGAACAAAGTTCCTTTAAGGAGAGAGATTGTTTTTCATATCCCTAGCACCTTTCATAGTGCCTAGCTATCAATCAAATAAATTTATTAAACACTTACAGGCACTATAATTAATAAATGATTATTGATTAGTTGATTAATTGATTGGTCCATGCAATATGGAAAATAGCTCATTAAGACACAACAAGTGTGCTGTAGAGAGAATTGACCTTGGAATCAGAAAGAAATGCTGACTGTGTGAACCTGGGCAAGCACCATAATCTCTGAGTGCCCTCAGATACTTTTCAAGATTAAAAATTGCACAGAAATTGTAGCTATATGTTGGCAGAGCTATATATGTTCCTTACCAGAATGTCTTTCTGCTGTGACTTGAAGGAAGCTGGGGAAACAAGGAGAGATGAGAAAGGAGACAGTTCCAGTTTCCATGGCCAATGAAAAAGGTTGCAGTTGGAGAACAAAAAAGTTATAAGCCTTGGTAATTCTGGTGAAACTTTTGAGATAACATGGAATAGTGTTTTATAAAATGTTTGTTCACTAATGAACATATACTAAGGACCTATTATAGTCAAAGTCCTGTGAAAAGTATAAGAAAGATGTAAGACAAATAAGACATGATTACTGCCCTAAAAAATATAAGATAAAATAGGTGCACAAACAATATAACACTATCAGGATAAGAGCATGCTATAGGTCTGTCATCACTAAATCTGACCCCCACACACACCTGCTAATGACCCCAGTTGAATCAAATATGGGTGATGACCAGGAAAATTCTTCTAGAATCTAGTCCAAAAGAATAATAGAGAGTAGAAAGAGGATTCATATATCAGTGGTTTGCTAAGGCAAGATTGATCTTGAGACTAAGTACAGTAATATTCTGGATTAAATATGTGAACCAAACTGAACCAGCTCTATCCTGTGCATGGGTGACCAGAGCCAAACAGGCTAGAAACAAGAGTCAGGAATCCAATAACAGTTTAATTCTAAAGGGAGGTAAAGAGCTTGCAAGACAGGATTCATGTTCCAGGACTCCATTCCTAGTGGGGAGACCTGAGGTAACATGAGGCAAAAGTTCCACAGTGAAATATAGCCCTGACAATAAGAGGTAACAAAAAGAAAATGACAAGTTTGATTCATAGCTGGGTTTTGAACTTATCTAAGCTCAGAGAACACCTGGTGCTGGTCAAATACAATAATTATGGAAGACTTTGCTAGAGGATGAGATCATTTAGAAGGTAATTATAAAGGATTAACAATTCTGGAAACTAGAAAAGAGGGTGTCTACTAATACCTTGATATAGGAGATAATCTCAAGTGAAGTGTGAATTCTGGACAAAGAATGGACAAATAAATGCTAAAACAAAGAATCTAGGAGGAGCAGGAAACATTTGATCCCATAGTGATAGGTCTGAAGTCTTCTTTTGCATCACTTTTATAATGTGTGTATACATGTGATTGTTTTTTGAATGTAGAGGTAGGTGTAGGTGTCAGGCAACCAGATTCTTGATGTTTTAATATGGATCAGGATCATAGGAGACAGTAATGATGAAAGCTATAGTTAGATTCAATCAAGCATTGTATAACCAAGGGTTTTTAGCTAAATTTTCATTGTTTCCTTTTTCCTATGCATAAAAATTCTATTCTCTCTCCCTTCTTATTTGCTTCCCTGGGTACCTTCAAGTCACAGTTAAAACTTTGTCTTCTACAAGGAAGCCTTTCCCAATCTCTTTTAGTTCTACTGCTTTCCCTCTGTTTATTTCTAGTTTGTTCTGTATATAACTTGCTCATGTATACTGCTCTTCCTGTTTTCTCCTTCCTTTAGATTATGAGATCCCTAAGAGTGGGAATTGTTGTGTGCCTTTCTTTATGTTCCCTTAGCTCAGTGTCTAGGATATAGTAGATGGTTAATAAATATTTATTGACTGACTGGTCTTTCTTCAAATAGCTTATATTCTGATGGGTATTATTTCATATAGGCAAGTAAAATATATAAAAATAGCCTCCTCAGAGCTAAGGGTAATAAAAGAGCTAGAGCAGAAGGTCTCTAGGTTCCCTTCCAGTTCTAGAGGTTGAATTGTATAAACCCATTAGTTTACAGTTGGAGAAATTAAGTCTTACCTGTCCTTGCTTCCATGCCTAGTCAATTGTGGATCTTGGACTCTGTCCAAGTTTTTGTCCTTCCAAGGATACACCACAATGAGTAGAACAAGTCTGCCTATAATCTTTTTACTTTCTCATTTGTAAGAGAATTGTATCAATATTTAAAGAAGCTGTGATTTTCTCAGTAGGAATAGTCCTTCCCAACAAAGTTGATCACAACCCTTCTATTCCTTAGTGGATAGCTTTCGGGAATTATTGTGGATAAAATCTTCATCGTCCTGTAGCCAAAACGACTAAATAATTTTAAATGATCCTTATCCTACAAACACATGATCTAGAACCAGGCTCATTTTCAAAGTTTTCTAGGTAGAAAGCTAGAGTTTCCTCTGTATTTATAGCATTGGAAGACTATGAAATTATTTCCAAATCATGATGAAATATTGCCATAGGAATTTAATGAAGGAATATAACTGTTATGACCTCTATTTTACAGTTTAGAAAACTGAAGCCTAGAAAATCTAATTAATATACAAATTTGATTAGTTGATATCTGAGGTCCCCTTTAGAGTTATGAATTTCACTAAATGCATTCCTCTTGGATTCAGAACCACAGTCAACACTTCATATCATTCCCAAAATAAAATATCAATATTTTGTCTTTTGCCTGGCAGCAACTTCTGATAGCATTATAACAATTTCCCCAACTTTAATTCATTTTAAAGCTGTCTATACAAATAGACAAAAATCAGGTACAGCCTAAGGGAGTGCTCTCATATTGACCCTTACAGTAAGGCTGTAGCACTGATGGTACTAGAAGGAGGGAATTCAAGCAAGATACATGGGGATTTTTGTGACAAAGCTATGGAGACTTTAGTCCCTCAGTGTGTTCCCTGTAATTGTCTTTGTGTTTGTAAGATCTTAGAATTAGACCTAAAAGGAATCTTAAGAGACAATAGAATTATTAGAATTAGAATTGGGAAATGACCTTAAGAGGCCCTTATTTTACAGTTGAGGAAAGAGAGACTTAGAGAGGTTATAGGATTCTGGATTTAGAAAGAGAAGAAAACTTTGAGCTCAGCTAGCCCAATCCCTCATGGTGGAAAACCCAGAGAAGTTAAGGAACTGACCAGAGATCTCAAACCTGGGGGTCTTTGACTCCAGATCAATGTTCTGTTCACCATACTTCACTGCCTCCCTATTTTTGTGTCTAGGTCTTATATGTACATCCCTAGAGAAAGTCTTTTGAGTAGGACTGTTCTCTTAGCTTCTTGAGTTCTTCCATGCAGATTACAGGGAAGGGATTGACAGTGATAACTCTGCATTGAAATCTCTGGCAATCACATCTCTCCAGTAACTTCTGAACATTTCCAAGGCCCGCAGGTAGATTAGGGTTAAAGATTAAGAGGATCCAGGCGGTCAGTGGTCAGGGAACCTTTTTTTCTCCTAGCTCACCCCACTACAAACTTTTCAGTACTGCTGGCAAAAGCTGCAGCACAGTTTTCTGCAATCACCGAACCAGAGCACAAAGTATCGTTTTTATTTTTTTTTTTTGCTATCTTCTCCCATTTGGTTACCTGAGTGGGCTTGCCTAAATCAAACCTGTTCAAAATGCAATTACACGCACCAGCAGAGATGATCTATTTTGGTCTCCTCTTCGTTTCAGAGAACATATTCCCAGCCCCATTCAGGAAGATGCTTTTGGAAATGCATGCCAGAAAAATGTAGAAAAAAATAGGTACCCCCCTCACCTTGAAGATTAGTGTTCCTTCCCCAGGGGACCAATTTGTTTTATGCCAGATAAACTCGCATCACCTTCTTCCTTAACATGCCCTCATGACATGCAGGAGCCATCTGATGAGGATGTTATTATGATATGGTGAGGCAGAGGAAGCAATCTTGGGCTGAGATAATAGCAGGGTCTTCACATTTGACTTTCAAATCTCTTATGATAACTTTGCAGGGAGGGATGGGCCACCTCAGTCTGACAAGAGGGAAAGGCAGGGGAATGCATTATTGATGCTCTAGAACATTCTCAATCCCCAATCCAATGGATGTCATGCCAGACATCTCCCACGTGTCCTTTCCACATAAAGATGACTGACTGGCTCACTGATGTTTAACTTGTTTCTCTTAGACTAATGAAGGGACAAGAAGTGAAGAAGCCATCTCTCCCTGGAAAGTCATGAGCTTCCCTATGACTAGAGGGTATCAAGGGCATCCTTGTGTCCAAGGAACTGTCTAATCAAATGGGCATTGAGAACTAGCAATTCATCTTGGTGTTATATCTATAGAAGGAAAAGCAAGTCTATGAGTCTAAAACTTTAACTAAACTTAATTCAAAGGGAGGGGCAGCAATTTAAGAAAGTTGTTTTACTTCTCTGGACCTCAGTTTCTTTTTTATGTAGGAATAGAAGTAGTGTGGTGTGGTGAATAGAGAGATATCCTGGGAATCAGGAAGACCTGGAATTGGATCCTATTTCTGATGACACTTACTGACTGTTCAAAGCTGCTGTTCCACCAATGTCCTGGAGTTGTCGTTCAGTTGTTTCAGTCTCTTCAGACTCTTCATGACCCCATTTGGGTTTTTCTTGGCACAAATACTGTAGTCATTTGCCATTTCCTTCTCAACTCATTCAACAGATGTGGCAAATCAGACAAACAGGACTAAATGACTTGACAGCGCTAGTAAGTATCTGAAGCCAGATTTGAACTCAGGAAGCTGAGTCTTCCTAACTCCAGATTCATTACACCACTTATTTATCCTAGCTCTGATGGTACTCTTCCTCATTCTAAGCTATACAACACAGACCAATCCCACTGGGTGATGAAGTTCCTTATTATGGTTAAACTCACAGGTTTGGTCAAAAACAAAAGAAAAAGAAAGTGGAGGGGGGAAGTTATTCAGAAAGAATCCTGGAGTGGCTAGGTGGCATAGTGGATAAAGCAACGGCCCTGGAGTCAGGAGTACCTGGGTTCAAATCTGGTCTCAGACAATAATTACCTAGCTGTGTGGCCTTAGGCAAGCCACTTAACCCCATTTGCCTTACCAAAAAAAACCTTAAAAAAAAGAAAAAAGAAAAGAATCCCAACTATCCTTTTGGATAATTCAGAACAGATGATTCTTATTCACTCAGCAAATATTAAACACTTTCTTCAGGTGATACTCTACTCTAGATGCTAAAGGAGATGAAAAAGATAAAAATAACCTATCTCCTTAAAGAGTTTGCAGTATTATTTCATGTGGGATAATACATGTAAAGGTAAGACCATTATAGAAGTGAGGAAGCTAAAATTCAAGGAAATTGGTAAGTTTGCCATAATCACATAAAAGACTTTCAGAATTTGGGATAGAACTTAGCCCTTCTACTGCCAAATCCAATGCTCTTTGTACTATGTCATGTTAACTGTAGGAGTACTGACAGATTTAATAATAAAAGGGTTGGTGTCGACCCAGGCAATGCGCTAAATGGCAAACCTGTTTTGATCTGCATTGATAGTGAGGGATTTCCTCACCTGAGAGCTTCCCTAAACTGTTTAAATCACAAATCTGAACCAAAAATAACAAAAACATGATAGAGTGAATGAGAGGAAGTAATGTGAGTTCAATCTCTGATTGTGAAAGGCCTTCAATGCCAAGGTAAGGCATTTGGACTTTATTAGGAAAACAATGGGAAACCATTGAAGGATTTTGAGTAGAATGATATGATCATGATTTCAGCTTTAAAAACACATTTATATAAGGAAGGAAGGTAATAAACACTTATATAGCTCTTATGGTGCTTCAGGAACTGTGCATATTTCATTTGATTCTCACAACAACCCTGTGGAGAAGTTGAAGTTGTAGTTATAATTGAGAAAAACTGAGACAGAGCTTCAGTGATTTGCCCAGGGTCATTCAGCTATTAAATATCTGAGACTAGATTTGAACTCCATATTTAGTGATATCCATTATCCCACAAGTTGCCTCTGGCTGAATCACATAGAGAGGGTATAGGATACAAGGAAATATATTAAGGGACTATTAAAATCTGTTTTCCATACCAAGTCATACTCTCTATCCACTCCATAGCCTCCAATTCACTGATCTCTCAGATTTCTTCCAGGCCATTATGTATACTGTCTCCTCTTTTTCTTATCTTGACCCTCTGGTACACCAGTTCAACACTGTATTGTCCTCTTCTCTTGAGTCTCTGAATCCCTTATAATACTGAACATGCTCTGCCAAGCCTCAGATCTAAATCATTCCCAGTATTTGAAGTCTTCTTTCCTTCACACATATGACTGAATGAAAGTAGAGAAAAATCACATAACCATAATATCAAGGGCCCTTCCCTGTGCCCTCAATGCTGATAATTCTGCACCTCTCTTATCAACTCACTGTCTCACTCTCCACAATGAATCTTCCAAACTTCATCCTTCTTGCAACCTCCCATGGCTCTGCCCTCCTCTACCTTTACAACTAAGAATCTGGCTTCTTCATTTACAGAAAAAAAAATAAAACCTTTTACCAGGAGTGTCTTCTTCTCCCCTCTTCCACATTCCATATCACTTAGATGCCCATGGTCACTATTTCCTCCCTCACCTTTGTCTCATGCAAAGAGGTAGCCCTACCATTTCCTAAGACAAACTTCTCTACCTATATAAGTATTCTGATTCTATTCCATCTTCTCTAACAGATTATCACTTTTGTCATTGCAATCCCTCATTTAAATTGAATCTTTCTCATTTATCAGCTCCTTCTCTACTGCCTACAAATATGCCCATGTCCCCCTCAAAAAAAAAAAAAACCCTCACTTGATCTTCTGTCCCTACTCATTTTTATCCCATTTCTCTTCTTCCTTTTGTGGGAAAATATCTTGATAAGGCCATCTAAAATGCTTCCTCTCCTCTCATTTTCTTCTTAATCCCTTGCAATCTGACTTCTGACCTCATTATTCCACCAAAATTTCTTCCTCCAAACTTAACAATTGCCAAATCCAAATGACCTTTTCTCAGTTCTCATTCTTTTTGACTTCTCTGCAATGTTTGGCACTGTCAATCACTTTCTTATTCTCCTTTTACTTAGGTTTTTAGTAGAGTGCTTCTACTACTACTACTACTCTCAGACCATTCCTCAGTATTCTTTGCTCTGTCCTCCATCCATACCATGCCTACTAATATAGGGAATCCCATTGGGTTATGTCCTGGGTCCTCTTTTCCTCTCCATTTATACTACTTTGTTTGACGATTTCATCTTTCATGGATTTAATCATCATCTTTATTCTAAAATTTTTGAAATATACTTATACAATTATAATCTCTTCATAGACTTCCATTGCCATTTTACCACCTTCCTTTAAGACATATCAAAATGGATGTCTGGATAGACATCTTAAACTCAACAAGTCATAAATTAAATACTTTTCTTTTCCCTCTTAAATCTCCTTTCCAACTTCTTGATTACTATCAAGGATCACCCCCATCCATCCAGTCTCAGTGGCTTCTTATCATTTCTAGGACCAAATGCAAAATCTTTTGTTCGGTGTTCAAAAGCCTTCATAACCTAGCCCTCTCCTACTTGTTCAGTTTCCTTAGAAAATTAGGTGATGCAGTGGGATAGATTAATGAGCCTAAAGTCAGGAAGAAGTAAGTTCAATTCAATTCAATTCAATTCAATTATGAGCTGTGTGATCCTGAGTAAGTCATTTAATCTCTGTCTCAATTTCTTCAACTATAAAATGGGAATAATACTATATGTTCCAGAATTATTGAATCAATTAAGTTAATAATTGTAAAGCACTTAGCTATCATCATCATCCTTATATCACCTCACATACTCTTCAATATAGTGACACTGCCCTCCTTGCTATTTCACAAATAAGACACTCCATCTCTTGCTATCAAATATTCTCCCCATGACTGAAATGCTCTTATTCCTAATCCCTTCCCCTTGGCTTGTCTAGCTTCCTTCAAGTCTCAACTAAAGTTATACCTTCCACAGAAATTCTAGTGCCTCTTTTAATTATTTCATATTTGTCAGGTATATACCAAATTTGTAGATATTTGCTTGCTTACTTTCCCCATTAGATTGTGAGCTCCTTAAGGGTAGGGACTATCTTTTGTGTTTTTTTTTAATTACCCTAGCACTTTAGCACATACTCTGGTTCATGGTTGACACTTAAATGATTATTGACTGACTGACAAAAGTGAGCAACCAAAGGATGTCAATAGGCAGGTTAAGGCAAAATTAGTTTCAAGAGACTTTGCAGAGATAATAACCACAAGACTTGGTTCCATATAATTATTCAATTACCTATGTAGCAAATAAGAAAAATAAACATAACTTGTCTTTTTATCATTTAAATAAATATTATTAATAACTGATTTCCTAAGCTTAAGCACTTTACTTGAGGTTTAGCTATGGTACATTGAAAAAGCATTGGATTTGGAGACAAAGTTTGCAAGGTTGTCTTCTGATAGTGTGATCCCAGGGTACTGTCTGAGTTTCAGTTTTCATAGCTAAAAAATGAGCCATTTGGACAAAATGATCCAAGTGTGCAATTACTCACTTGAACATATCCCCTAACCCCCCAACCCTCCCACCCTGTCTCCCTTTAATATAGGGGGGAGTAAAATCCAATCCCTTTAGTACTTTGCCAACCTCTTTGATGATATCAATCCCACCTGTGAATTCTTCCACAGAAAGCAGCAGAGAAACTCTTAAATACTTCTTTTATTCTTAAAAAGAAAAGCATCTGCCCCTTACCTGATCTGTTGCTGTATCTAAAACACAAAATGAGAATACCTGACTATGTTTTTAAGGTCTTGCAATTGCTTATTTCCTGCAAGGATTGATAGATAGAAAAAGTGATTCTCCTCACTTTCCAAAAGAAAAAAAAATAAAAGGAACAGAATTGCTCAATATTCCTTCTCTTTTCTGCATTCTTGCCAGTTTTAGCAAATACCCAAATTAAGAAAAAAAAATTATTAGTGTTTAGTAGCTTTGCACTTTATTGAATAAAAATAGTAAATCATGAAATCTTAGAAGAAATTTCTATTATTAGATATTATCAGACATTATCAATCCATGTTTATAGATGCCTACTTTGTGCAGAGTTCTAGGCTAGGTGAACCAATATAAGTTACTGGAAGGAATATAAGTTACTGGAAGGAAAGACTATTTGTTTCCCAGGAAGTAGCATAACTCCTTGCTCAAATTTGGTGCTTAATAAATGATGCTGAAATTGCCAACCAGGTAGTACTTGAATAAGAATCCCTGACATTTAGAAAAAAGAAAACAAGAATCTATTTACTACCTATTGTGTGTCAGTCATTGTGCTGTTTTGAGATTTTTAATCGAAATTTTATTTTATTTTTCCAATTACATGCAATAGTAGTTTTTCAATATTCATCCAATTTCAAGTTTATAGGTTCCACATTTTATTATCACCCTCCCTTCCCTCCCCCTTATCCACATCAGTGAACTGTCTAGTAAACGTTGTACATATTCATTATTCTTTAACATATTTATATGTTAGTCATGTTGTGAAAGAGGAATTAGAACTAAGAGGAAAGGGGGGAAAAACTATGAGATTGGAAGGAAAAACCTAAGAGAAGGTTTGTTTTTTTTTAAAGTGAACATAGTATGCAATGACTCCAAGTTTTGTTTTGTTTTTTTAATGTGGATGTGAAGGGCTTTGTCCACAGCAAGTCTCTCAGGGTTATCATTGATCTCTGAATTGCTGAGAGGAGCTGCATTCATCATAGTGGATCTTGTCACAATGTTATGTTTAAAATGTACACTGCTCCCTTGGTTCTGCTCACTTCACTCAGTATCAGTTCATGTAATTCTTTATGTGGTTCTGTAAAATCTGGATGCTCCTGATTTCTTATAAAATAGTATTCCATAACATTCATATACCAAAACTTGTTCAGCAGTTCCTCAGTTGATGGACATTGCCTCATTTTCCAATTCTTTGCCCTATAAAGAGTTGCTATAGATATTTTTGACCATGTGAGATTTTTCCCCACTTTTTTGGGTCTTTTGGAATATAGACCTAGTACTGGTATTGCTGAGTCAAAGAGTAGGATCACTTTTATTGCTGACAGAATGGCTGGATCAGATCACAATTCCACCAACAATGCATTAATGTTCCAATTTTCCTACATCCTCTCCAACATTGATCATTTTCCTTTGTGTCATCTTAGTCAATCTGTTAGGTATGAGGTGACAACACAAAGTTATTTTAATTTATATTTCTCTAATAAATAAAGATTTGGAGCATTTTTTCATTTAACCATATATATATATATATATATATATATATAGTTCTAGTCATATTTTAAAATTTAGCAATTGGGAAATGATTTGTATTCTTACAAATTTGAGTCAGTTCTCTATATATTTTAGAAATGAGACCTTTATCATAAATACTAACAGTGAAAATTGTTTTCCAGTTTTTAATTTTCCAATTTTAGCTGCATTAATTTTATTAGTGGAAAAACTAAGTAATTTAACATGTTAAAATCATCCATTTTGCAATTTATAGTGTACTTTATGTCTTGTTTAGTCAAATTTATCCCCTTTCTAAAATACTCTAAAGATAGAGCATTTCTTGATCTCCTAACTGGTCAGTGGTATTGCCCTTTATTTCTAAATCCTGTGCCTATTTTGTCCTTATTTTGGTATAGGGTGTGAGAGGTGAGTCTATCCTTAATTTTTGCCATACTATTTTCCAGTTTTCCCAGTAATTTTGTATAGTGAATTCTTATCCCAGAGGTAAATGGCTTTGGGTTTGCCATAAAAGAGATTACTATAGTTAATTACTGCTGTTTCTTTTGTATTAATTCTAATTCACTAGTGCATTACTCTATTTCTTAACCATTGCCAGACATTTTTGATGACTATCATTTTATAATATAGTTTGAGATCTTGTACTGCTAGATGACCTTCCTTTGCAATTTTTTTCATCAATTCCCTTGATGTTCTTGAACTTTTGTTGCTCTAAATGATTTTACTTCTATTTTTTCTATGTAAAATTTTTTTGTAGTATGATTAATATGAACTTAATAAGTAATTTAATTTGTGTAGAATTATCATTTTTATTGTATTAGCTCAGCCTAACCATGAGCAATTGATGTTTTTCCATTATTTATATCTGACTTTATTTGTGGGAAGAGTATTTTGTAATTATGTTCATACGGTTTCTGAGTTTGTCTTGGGAGATAGATTCCCAAGTATTTTATATTGTCTACAGTTACTTTAAGTTTCTCTTTCTATCTCTTGCCCTTGGACTTTGTTGTTCATATATAGAAATGCTGATGATTTATTTGAGTTTACTTTACATCCTGCTGCTTTGCTGAAGTTGTTGTTTCAGATAGTTTTCTAGTGTTCTCTTAGTATATCATCTTATCATCTGCAAAGAGGGAAAGTTTTGCTTCCTCATTGACAATTCTGATTCCTTTCTTTTTCTTCTCTTTTGCTAAAACTAACATTTCTAATACTATATTGAAGAGAAGTGGTGATAATGGGCATTCTTGTTTTGCTTCTCATCTTACTGAAAATACTCCTAGTTCATGTTCATTATGTACAATGCTTATTGATGGTTTTAGATAGATGTTGATTATTATATTGAGGGAAACTCCATTTATTCCTATATTCTTTTGTGCTTTAAGTAGGAATGGGTGATGTATTTTGCCAAAAGCTTTTTCAAAATCTTTTGAAATAATCATATGATTTCTGGTAGTTTTGCTATTGATATGATCAATTATGTTGATTGTTTTTCTAATATTGAACCACTCCTGCCTTCCTCTCTGATCATCATATATTATCCTAGCAATTGTTTGTTGTAATCTCTTTGCTAATTTTCTTTTAATTTTTTCATTATTGTTCAATAGGTAGATTGGCCTTTATTTTTCTTTGTTTAAGCTCCTCATGGTTTAGGTATCACTTTTATTGGTTTCACAAAAGGAATTTGTCAAATATTCTTCTCCTATTTTTAAATAATTTGTATTGAATTCAAATTAATCATTCCTTAAATGTTTGGTAGAATTCATTGTTGAATCCATCTTAGCTCAGATTTTTTTCCTTAGGTATCAATTTTTTTTCTGAAATTATTTTAGTATTTTTAAATTTTATTTATTAAATTATTTATTTTTTCCTCTTCTTTTAGTATAGCTTATTTATTTTTTGTTAATATTCATTCAGTTCACTTAAATTGTCAAATTTATTGGAATGCAGATGGCCAAAATGGCTCCAAACTTACACTTTAATTTCTTCTTCAATGGCGATGAATTTGCCCTTTTCATTTTTAATACTGGTAATTTGTTTTTTAATCAAATTAATTAAAAGTTTATCTGTTTTATTAGGTTTTTAAATAAATATCAACTCAGCTATATTTATTAGTTCAATGATTTTCTAATTTTCTATTTTATTTATTACTCCTTTGATTTTCAGAATTTCTGATTTGGTATTTCATTGGGGATTTTTGATGTATTATTTCTCTGAATTTTTTTAGTTGTATGACCAATTCATTGATCTCATCTTTCTCTGTTTTATTCATTAAGTATGTAGGGATAAAAAATTTCCACTAAAAACTACTTTGGCTGCATTCCATAAATTCTGGTATGATGCCTCATTGTTACCAGTGTCCTGGATGAAATTGTTCATTATTTCTATGATTTGCTGTTTGATCTGTTTAGTCTTTAAAATTAGGTTAATTTCCAATTAATTTTTGTTTTATCTTTCCATGTCCCTTTATTACATGAAATATTTTGTATCATAATCTGAATCAATTCATTTAATATTTCTGTTTTTCTGCATTTAAATGTAAAGTTTTTATGCCCTAGTAGATGGCCAATTTTAGTATAGGTGCCATGTATTTCAGAGAAAAAGTATATTCCTTTCTGTCTGCATTCAATTTTCTCCAGAGGTCTATCATATCTGTTTTCCAAAAATTCTATTTACTTTCTTAAGTTACTTCTCATTTATGTTGTGGTTATATTTATCTAATTCTGAGAGAAGGAGATTGAACCCCCCCCCCAATATTATAGTTTTACTGTCTGTCTCCCTGTAATTTGTTTAGCTTCTCCTCTATGAATTTGGATGCTACACCACTTGGTACATAAATGTTTAATATGCCTATGGTGGCATTTAAGAAGACGTTCTTTCCTTCCTTATCCATTATAATGAGATCTATTTTGGCTTTTGCTTTGCCTAAGATCAGGATTGCTTTCCCTGATTCATTTTTTACTTCCAGTGAAGCATAATGTATTTTACTCCAGTCTTTTATCTGTACCCTGTGTTTCTCTCTGCTTCAATTGTGTTTCTTGTAAACAACCTCATGTAGGATTCTGGTTTTTAATCCATTCTACCAACAGTTTCCATTTTATGGGAGATTTCATTCCATTTATATTTACAGATAAGATTTCTAAGTCTGTTTTTCGCCTCTATGCTATCTTTACCCGTTTAAGGGCATCTTACTGGGGCAGTAGATAGAGAACTGACTGGCCTTGGAGTTAGGAATACAAGAGTTTGAATTTGACCTTAGACTCCACACTTACTAACTGTGTGCAAGTCACTTAACCCTGATTGCCTAGCATCCAGAGGCATCTCCAGTTGTCCTGATTCATAATCTGGCCACTGGATCCAGATGGCTCTGGAGGAGAAAGTGAAACTGGTGACTTAGCACAATAACCCCTCATTCAAATCCAAATTCATGTGCTTGTTATGGCATCACCTCCTTGATTTTATGCTCTTATACTTTTCAATTCCCTTTCCCCTTATCCCTCCTTATCAATATTTTGTTCCCCTTCCCTGTTAACTTTTCTTTTTAATTTTAACTTTAACTTCCCTTTTACTTTTACTTTCACCTACCCATTTATAATTCCCTTCTTCCCCTTTCTTTCCATTTCCCCTGTCCTTACTTCCCTGTATGGTAGGATAGATTTTTAAACCCACTTGGAAATATATGTCATTCCCTTTATGGGTTTGAGAATAGGATTTAGTCAGTGATCACATCAACCCTTCTTTCCCTCCACTGTAATAAGTCTTTGTGCTGCTTCACATGGTGTTATTTATCCTTCAAAGTCTCACCTCCTCCTAGTACTATTCCTCTTTTCATGTCTTTCTTGTTTTCACTTTGTCTTGTATCTACAACTTCTTTGTCAAAATATATTCCTTTTATCTGTCCTGATAGAAGTATATATAGAGAAGTTCTCAAGGGTTCATTGATTGAAAGCAACATTGGCTCATTAGTCACTATCCAAGTACACTCCCTCCTTCTGTCCCATTAGAAATACATTTATCAAGAATCATAAATAACATCAAATTGTAATTAATTTATACCACACCCTCTTTTCAAATATCATCTATAGATATCCAATTCTCATGAGCTAAAGTATCATGTAAAGCAGTCATTTGATAAATTCATATTCTCCCCCTCTGAGTACACTTCATATAATTATAGTATCAAGTAAGTCAAAATAACTTCATGATTTCCCCTTTCTGTTTATATTTTTTCACATCTCTTGAGTCTTTTATTTGAAGATTAATTTTTTTGTTCAGTTCTTTTCTATCAGGTCATTTCTATCAGGAAATTTTGAAAGTCCTCTATTTCACTGAAAATTCATCTTTTCCCCTGAAAGAATATGCTGAATTTTTCAGGATATTTAATTCTTTATTGTAATTTAATTCTTTATTGTAATCCAAGAATATCATACTCCAGGCCCTCCTATTCGTAAAGTTGATAAGTCCATTGCCATTCTGATTGTGATTTCTTAGTATTTAAATTGCCTCTTTTTGGTTGCTTGTAGTAGCTGAGAATTCTGAAATTTGAAACAATATTCCTTGGTGTTTTATTCTAGACTTTTTTTTTCTGGAGATGATGTGTGGATGCTTTTAAGTGCTATTTTGTCTTCTCGTTCTAGGATATTAGGGCAGTTTTCCATGATAATTGCCTATAAAATATTTTACGGGTTTTTTTTATTGAGACTTTCAGATAGACTTATAATTTGCAAATTATCTCTCATGGAGCTATTTTCTAGATCATTTGGCTTTTTTTCTAAAAGGCATTTTACATTTCGTTTTATTTTTCAGCCTTTTGGTATTGTCTGATGGAATCTTGTAAAGTCATTAGTTTCCCTTTTGTCCCATTCTAATTTTTAGGTTTTATTTTCTTCAGTTAGGTTTTGTGTTTTATTTTTCCAGTTGGTTAATTTTAGTTTTTAAATGAGCTATATTCCTTTTCTAGTTGGTTAATTTTGCTTTTTAGATGACTTCCATTCTTCCATTCTGGTCAATTTTACTTTTAAAGGAGCCAATTTCTTCAGTCAATTTTTCATAATTCTCCTGAATGACTCTCATTTCTTTTTTCCATTTTTCTTCTTCTACCCCCATTTTCCCTATTTTCCTTTCTTCTTTGGTTTTTAAAATACTCTTAAAACTTTTACATGAGGTTTTGGATTTAGGTCAAGTTCATAAAATCGTTTGAAGCTTCACATGGAAACTTATTGTCACTGCTTTTCTCTTCTGAGATGGTATTTTTATCATCCCTGTTTGAAAAAATGGTAATTTTCTACATTTATTCCTTTTTTTGTTTTTTGCTCATTTTTATAGTTGATCTCTTGTTCAAGAAGTATAATCCCACATTTTTTAGAGCTGGGGCCAGGAACTGGTCCCTGATTTATTGCTTTGTCATGTGTTGCCCATTCAGATGTTTTTTCCCTCCTTTATGTCCAAGCTTTAATTAAGCAGCGATTTGTTCTTAACCCAGTGCTGTTTGTTGCCCTAGTATTCCCAGGGCTTGGACTTTGTCTTCCCATCTGGAATTGGGACCTTCCTTCCTGGTCTGCTATCTGATTTCCTGAGGCGGGACCTGAGCTACCCTATGGCTAAGCCTCCTGCCGGTTTTCCCACTTCCATCTATGCTGGACTGTATTTTCCCTTGAAGAGACTGACTTTTTCTTAATATACTCCACAATATCTTGAGTTGAGAATGTGTTCATTTAAAATTGTGTTGAGCAAAGCTCTTGGAGCATGCAAGCTTTGCTCTTCCATCTTGAATCCACCCCAGAAGTCTGTGTTGGGTTTTACAAATGTTATCCTCACAACAACCTTGGGAGGAAGGTGCTATTATTTCCCCCATTTTACAGTTGAGTAAACTGAGGCAGAGAAAGGTTAAGTGACATTCCCAGGATCATAGAGATAACAAGTGTTTGAGCCTTGTTCTGCATGAATATAGGCCCTGAGTTCTATCTAGCCTGAGTTTAAAAATGCAATTTTTAGTAAACTACCTTTTCAATAAATTTTTTCTACTTTTGGAAAGCTCTAATTATTAAAAAGTATGTTTTTTCTTTATACCAAGGTACAATGTGTCCAATAGCTATAAGTACTTTGAGCTGAAAAATAGTTCATCCACAAAGATCATTTCTTAATGTAAAATCCATTTTTCCACCCAGAATGGAATTTACTGGTCTCATTCAGTAGAATAGCTAGTCAATTCAACCACATATAGAATACTTAGTCTAATTGACTGAATTAATACTTTGTTTTTACTCAATTAACCAGTCAATTCTGCCAAATAGTTAATCTGGGGACATCAAGAAGAGAAAATCAGAAATAAAAGAAATGAATAGTTTGGTTTCTATGGAAGGAATTTAAAAGCATTTAAATAATGTCCACCCTACTTGAACCATCCTTGATAAAAGCACTAAGTCCCAAGAGGTATGACTAATACTAATCTGTACTATTTGACAGAAACAACAACAACCATAACTAGCATTTATATATGGATTTAAGGTTTGAGAGAGCAGATAGATAGTATGGTGGATAAAGTACTAGGCCTGGAGTCAGGGAGATTCATTGAATCTGGCCTCAAACCCTGTTTTAGCCCTGTTTGTTTGTTTGAGTTTCCTTATAAGTAAAATGAACTGGAAAAGGAAATAGCAAACTAATATAGTATCTCACCCAAGAAATTCCCAAGTAGCATTGCAAAGAATCAAATATGACTGAAATAATTGAATAACAGCAACAAGGTTTGCAAAACACTTTATACATGGTATGATTGGAAACTCAAAATAACAGCCCTGTGAAGTAGGTATTCTTATCAACTCCATTTCACTAAGACTTAGTGAAATCATTGATTTGTGACCATATAGCTAGTAAAATGTTGATGACAACCTGTTCTCTTTGTTAATTGAACTGGACAAAGTACTTTCCCTGCTAAAGTACATTTTATTCTCTTAGGAAAAGAATTCATATTTAAGCAATTCTGAAATTCTACCTCATACCTATCAATGAAATGACCATCCAAGAATCCGGAAGGCTGACAATGAAATTTAGGATCCACTGCCTGCCGGAGAGGTGATAGATTTACAGTGAAACACTAGTTTTCCCACTCCAGATTCATTACTCTATCCACAGCACCACCTAGCTGCCCATGTGAATGGAGTATCCCCCAGAACTAACTACATTGTCATTTTGCTCATGAAAACAGAATAACAGTACCTCTGGGGGCCTGTCTCATCATTGTATCACTTTTGTTTGCTTACATCCTTTATCCCTGTATTGGATTAGAAGTTGTATAAGGACAAATACTGTCATTTTTCATCTTTATCTCCAGCACCCAGTACCATGGCTTGCATACAGTGAGGGTTCAGCAAATGTTGGTCGATTGAATTGTTCAGATTCTCCCTGATCATTTGTAATCACAAGAGAGCAGCATGGCTGCTATTCTGAGCCACAGCACAGAGTTCCTAAAGGCAATTCCTCTTGTAGATGTGTATACCATCCTAGTCAGAATGCCAGCTATGACAAGGATATTTTTCAGCAGAAGTGCTGACAGCTTCATTCCTTCATCCTGAGAATCATAATGTAGACCAAGGTTTTCAACTGTCTTAGCAAAAAAAAAAAAGATGAATTTGTCTCTTCTGACTTCTAGACTAAATTTTATACATAGGTCAAGATGAGGTCATTGTCAGTAGAGGATAATAATTAATCTTTCACATGTCATCTCATTTGATCTTCTCAAAAAAGCCTATGAGGTAGGTATCAGCATTACCTGAAGGTTAATTAATGAGGAAACAGGCTGATAGCCCATGGCTGGTAAATATCTAAGGCAGGATTCTAACCCAAAGCCTTCCTGTACTATTCTCTCTTTGCATTATATCACTTAGATACAAGGGGGATACTTATAAAAAATGCCTCAAGGAACATAAGTACTAGTCAAAAATAATGTGGTGTTCATTTTGTTATTATTATCATTGTTATTGAATCATATACAATTATCCTATAATTGATCCTATACAATTAAATTTCAAAATGTTCACAAGGCATCTACAGTGGATAGAATGCTTGGTTTGGAGTCAGGAAAACTTATTTTTCTGAGTTGAAATCCAGTCTCAGACTTTAACTAGTTGTGTGACTCTGGAGAAATAATTTTACTCTATTTGCCTTCTTCATCTGTAAACTGAGATGGAGAAGAAAATGGAAAACCTTTGCCAAGAAAACCCCAAATAGGGCCATAAAATTTTGCTTACAACTAAAAGTGATCAAACAAAAACAAAGAACATCATGTTCATACCAATATTTGAGATATTAAGATAAAATCATATAAGGGTATAAATTTGAAAACGTTGTCAAAGGTCATTTGGTTTAATCTACAATGGAGCTAAAATCTACTTTATAAACAGTATTATATTGAGCCTACACATTAAGCTTGTAAGTGATGGGGAATTCACCTTCTCCCAACAGAGTCCATTCCATTGGAGAATCATTAATTTTTAGAAGAATTTTTTTGTCTTTCCATCAACTTGAAAACTTCCTCTCTACAAATTCTAACTATTACTTCTGACTCTACCCTCTGGGGTCAAACAGGTCAGGTGATCATGCTCCTAGTCATTTCTCTCACCTCCAAGTTAAATATCTCTATTTCCTTCAGTGTCTGCTTATATGGAATAACCTACATGCAGGTTACATTCTTCTGGTGGTTCTCCCATTTGCCAGTCTTTTATAAATTGGTGTACCCAGAACTGTATCCAAGGATTGAATACAGCTAGACTGACCTCATTTGTTTTTAAGACTATGATTCTCTGGAAAAGGACATTAGCTACTTTGATCATCATGATTCATTGTCGAAAATTGAGTTTATAGTCCAATAAAATGCCTAGATTTTCCCTCTTTTGTGTCTAGAATCATCAAACTTACCAATGAAAGGCATGAGAGGATGCTGAACTTCAAAAGGCAGCTTGATATTGTGGAAAAGTTGATGGATTTGGAGTTAGTTCTACTGGATTCAAATCCTACTTATGTCACTCTCTGGGTGAGAGAGAGTTTCACTAGATGGTTTTTAGAATCACTTCCAGTTCTAAATCTAGGATGTTATTACTTCACCTTAGGAAGCTAACATTCTGGTTGAAGTGACAAGATAGTTGATGTAAACTCATGAAGCAATTAGAGAGCAATTTAAGCCAAATTATAATCTAGCCTTAAGTGGTATAATAGTGACTTTGACTATGGGAGTGATTTGAAAGTCATGACATGTATTTGTTGGAATAGGGTAGATTGTGTCTACCCAATTATTGGAGAAGAAAGCTAAAAACATGTTGATAATTATGTTTTTCAGAGCAATTTTTGATCATAGGAAATGAATTCATTTTGAGAGGGAGTGTGACACCTGGCAGTAATAGAATATATTTGGCCTTAGTGTCAGGAACATCTGGGTTCAGGTCAAACACCTGGCTATGTAACTCTGGGCAAGTCATTTACATTCTCAGTATCTCCCTGTAGACAACTCTCTAAGATCTTAAGTTGCAGAGGGGAGTTGGGTGGTACTGAGCGTAGAGTCAGGAAAAGAGTTCAAATCTGGTTTCAGCTAAACTTATTAGCTGAGTGCCCCTAGGCAGTCATTTAATTTCTCTTTGCTTAATTTCCTCAACTGTAAAAAAAAAATAGCACCTGACCTCTAGGCTTGTTGTGATGGTAAAATGAGATAATATCTGTAAAAAGTGTTTAGTATGATGACTGGGACATTGTAAGTATGATATAAATTCTTATTCCTTTCCCCTTTCCAAGGACAGCCTCAGAAACTTACTGGCTATGAAGTCCTGGGCAAGGACTGAACTCCTTAAGTGTTTGTTTCCAACCAGAAAATATGTGGAGTAAAAATCAAATTGTCTTTAGGAATCATACTGAGTAGGAAGTGGTTAAAACATAAGGAAAGAGTTCAACATTTTAAAGTAAAAAAGAGTTTAGATACCTGTCTGAGATTAAGTAAAGACATTATCATCTAATTGTCTGAGAGTCTGTCTATCATTCCTACTAGAACAATAAGCAGAACCATAAAAAGGAACAAGGTAAGAAGAAGCAAGAAGTATATCTGAGAGAAGAAGCAAGGGAGCCAGCTGGCAGAGGCATCAAATTAGAGACCCACAAAAATACCCCAGTACTAGAACCAGATTAAAATGTAATTGTAAATACTTAACAATATCAATAAAAATACAACATAGAGGGGAAGGGAGGGAAGAGGACAAGAGGGAAGAGGACAAGAGGGAAGAGTGGAGAAGGGGAGGGAAAAGGAGAGGAAGGGAGGGAATGCAAGAGGAGAGTGGAAGGGAGTATCTTCTGGAACCAAAGAAGAGAAAGACATTAAAGCCTAAACATGTGTTTGGAGAACTCTTTTTTTATTATTGTCAAAAAGACAAAGCTATATTTACAGGATTTTACAAAACCAAATCTAAATGGATCTAAGCTATATAGTATATCTGTAATACCCTAAGTGGAAGAGCTTCAGAAGGTATCAACCTAGGTGTTTGATTTCCATGACCAAATATGATATGTGTATTTATATTTATTTTTATATATATAAATGTAAATATATGTGTATACTTATATTTTCAATTTTCAAACATCTCTCTTCCCATTGGGGAGGGAACAAAGAAAACTAAAATACTTACATCATATCAATCAATTAGCATTTATTAAAACTATGTACTTGGGCACATGTAACTAACTGCTGTAATATAAGCATAGTCAAGCAAAACAAATTCTCACATTGACTATATCCAAAAATATATTTATTGTGCTTATTCATCATTCACCCCTCTTTCATGAAGGGAACAGCATTTTATTTTATTTTTTATTACATACAAAGATAGTTTTCAAAATTCTTTTTGCAAGCTTTTAAGTTCCATGTTGTTCTACCTCCTTCTCTCCTTCCTAATGACAGCAAATACTTTAATATAGGTTATACATGTACAATCATGTTTAACATATTTTCATATTGATCATGTTGTGAAAGAAGAATCAAAACTAAAGAGAAAAAGAAAACATGAGAAAAAGAAAAATATACAAATATTAAAAAGTAAAAATAATATGCTTTGGTCTGCATTCAGACTCCATAGTTTTTTCCCCCTCTGGGCATTCCCTCAATTTCCAATTTTTTGACACCACAAAAAGAGCTGCTATAAATATTTTTGTTCATGTGGATCTTTTCCCTTTTTTATGAAAAATTTGGAATACAAACCTACCAGTGGGATTGCTGAATTGATGGGTATGCAGAGATTTATTATCCTTTAAACAGAGTTCCAAATTGCTCTCCAGAATGATTAAATCAGTTTACAATTCCACCAACAGTGCATTAGAGTCCTAGTTTTCCCACATCCCCTGCAACAAATCTTTTTTCCATTTTTGACATTTTAGTCAACCTATAGGTAAGGGGTGATATTTCAGAGTTGTTCAAACTTGCATTTCTCCAATGAGTAATAATTTAGAGCATTTTATATGAATAAAATTTATTTAATTTCTTCATTTGAAACTTCTTTTCATATCCTTGGATCATTTCTCAATTGAGAAATGCCTTGTATTCTTCTAAATTTGACTTAGTTCTCTAATTTAGAAATGAGTCCCTTATCAGAAATACTATCTGTGAAAATTGTTTCCTACCTCACTAACATTCCTTTTAATCACAGACTCATTGGTTTTGTTTCTGCAAAAACTTTTTAATTTAATGTAATCAAAACCAACCATTTTGTATTTTATTACATTCTTTATCTCTTCTTTGATCAAAAAGTCTTCCCCTCTCCATAGACCTGATAGATAAACTATTTCTTGTTCTTCTAATTAGCTTATGGTATCAGGCTTTATGTCTAAATCCTATACCCATTCATTACTGTCATGCCTCTGGAATCTGTTCTATGATTAGAACCTCTGAATGAAGATCATGATCCTGTTCCAGAGTCTCTCTTCTTACCTTTAGAAAATTCTTACTAATCTGGTTGAATGGCCCACCTATAATATAAAGCCTAGAAACCTTAGTATCTGGCACTTCCTCAAGGTGGCCTCTACCTCCCCTTATAAGTACCAAATCACACAAGATTTCAATATATAGAACACTTTTATATACACAGAATTATAACTTCTACCTAAAGTTAGTAAAAATCCATGACCTTTGCCTTCCAATGAAATGACTTTCCATAAAAATTCAGTTAAAAATAAATCTGATCGGGGCGGCTAGGTGGTGCAGTGGATAAAGCACTGGCCCTGGAGTCAGGAGTACCTGGGTTCAAATCCGGTCACAGACATTTAATAATTACCTAGCTGTGTGGCCTTGGGCAAGCCACTTAACCCCATTTGCCTTGAAAAAAATAAATAAATCTGATAGTCTGTGCATAGAGCTAGGATAAAACTATGGATCTGAAAAGCACAAAAATTCTGCCAATGTTTTAATCTATTATTATATTCCCAGTTCACTATGGGTATCCTTTAATATTTTTCAGTAAATTCCATTTTTAATGTAAAAGTGTTATTTGTTGTGTTTATAGATTAGGGGAAGAAGAACAGAGTAATAAACTTGCTTGCCTTATTCCAAAATAAAGCATAAATGGCAAAAGAAAAAAGAAATTAGGAAAGATAATGACTGTGCTAGGAGAAAAAAAACCAGTAGATGCTATTATCAGGCTGTCTCCTAGGTTGACTGGAACAGAAATTAGCTGTCCCTTGAGCCCGGGCTATAACTGGGTCTGGCTCCCCAGACTCAGACCGTATGGTATAAAAGGGCCTTGAATGCCAGTATGAGGACTCTAAATGATTCCCTTTGGTCCAGTTTTTAAAAAGACTTAGAAGCAAGTGTCCCAGTGGAATGAAAGAATTAATATGTTTTTCAAAAGCTTAGCTTGCACACAGGGAGTAACCTATTCGCCCAGCAGTACCTGGCCCAAAGTGTCTTACTAAAGGTCATGCAGCAAATTAGTGGCAGACCATAAAGCAGAATATATGAATCCTTAAGCAGTTTAGCCTAGAGAGACATTCTCTGCCTCCATTTTTATTTAATCCTGTTTAATGCTTTCAGTTATGTGGATTCACTTAGTAAATTTAAAGAAGATAATTTCATTCCTTTCTCTCTTTTTCTTCCTGAAAGTTAAAAGCCCTTCACTAGGTATTATCTAATTACTCCTCATACCATCCTAAGAATTGCAAATGTGTAGAACATTCAAATAATAGTATCTTCAAGAAGGTGAATGAAGCATAAGAGATCAAAGAACCACAGAGCTGGAAGGCATCTCAGAGGCCATTTAATTCAACACATTCCTTAGCAAGAATCTTTTATATAACATCTATTTGTATTGATCTGGTTGAAGGTGCCCAAGTAATGAGAAACTGACTGCCTTCCGAAGCAACATATTCTACTTTTAGAAAGTTTATCTTGGGGGGGGGGGGTTAATTTTTCCCTTATAGTCAATGAAAATCTCTCTCCGTGCATCTTCAATGAATTATTTCAGGGTGTTATAGTTGAAAGAACCCTGGATTTCAAGTCAGATAACAAAGTATCAAACCTCAGTTTTTCTACTTATGTACCTATATGACTTAAAACAAGTTCATCACTAAGACTCAGTTTTCTTATTTGTAAAATAAGAGTTATATAAGATGATTTCAAATATCTTTTCTAGATCAATATTTAAATCTAAATCTATAACCCTAAATCTAATCCTTCTTCCACAGAAGACCCCTTCAAAATCTTAAAGAGAGCTGGTTTTTTTTGTTTGCTTGTTTCATTAGACTAAATAGTCACAGGTTATTCACATAGAATGATTTCAAAACCCTTATCAATGTAGTGATCTCTTTTAAATGTGGTACAGTTCCTCATTATTTTCCAGAAGATGTAGACCCTAGTCTTATTGGAGCAGAGTAAAACAATACTAACAAGTTAAACAATTCCAGCATAAGAAACATTAGACAGTTTCTCCATCTCATAGAGTCTTTCTTCAGTGATGTCAAAATGCCATGTGCAATCAGTAGATGTAAAATTCTTAAGATTTGTCTAAAAATATACAGACTTAATACTTCAAATTAGAATCTGGAATAACACTGAAATGGATGAAGGAGAGATGCCTTAAAATATCTGGGTTCCCCCCAAAACATCAGAGCATAAAAATGTCCAATAGAAGGTATTGATTGGCTATTTCTGACATCTAGAAAATAAAGTTGAATGAGAATGACATATCTAAAGAAGTTTAAAGCTATTTAATATCAGTCCCAATGTGAACTTTTGGAATTGCAAATAATTTGGGAAAAATCCCACCAAAATACTCATATAATATGAATGAGACAAATAACCCATTCCTATAGAAGCTATATAGGAAGATTAACACTTCTTTGTTGCAGAGAAGGAAGTATAATATGACTGTATGATAAATATCAAAAATTTTTTAACATTTTTAGAACAAAAAGGAGTCACTTTGACATAATGGTGGATTGAAGGTAACCAGCATTGTATTTCTTTGATGTGACTGAATATAACTTACCTCAGATGAAGCAAACAACATGGCTAAAATCTATCCAAGAATGAAAGCAAAAGACTCTCTATAACCAATGCTTTTGTAACTTCAAACAAACTTATTCAAACAAACAAACAAAACAGCATTGAACAAATGGGGGATATCAAATAGATTTGTTTGTTGAAGTGAAGGAATTTATGATGGCAATTCAGGATTAGGTGATGGCCATTCAAAATCATAGAAAGATTATCTTTAAGAAGTTTGGGATTAGACATAATTATATAAGAAAATATAAAGATAGAGATGGTTATAAAAGGAAAAGTCAGAAACTGGGTAAATCATCACCACAGCCTATAAAAAGTTAGTAGCTATTAAAACATATAAAGAAAAATACAAGCTGGTGGATAGAAATTTGGAACCGAACTCACTACTTTCCATGAACTAAGAGATAACAAAAAATCATATTACAAATACAGACTTCAAAATACCTGAAGAACTCAACCAATTAACTGTACTAGAATCAGACCATTATAAAAACTCACCCTGTTCCCTGTCTGAACATAACAATGACCCATCAAAACCTAAGAATGTTTTAAATAAATGTCACCAAACCAAATCTTCACAATATCCAAGATATCTGGAATAAAAAGCTTTCAAAATAAAAGATCTAGTGAACAACAAGAAGTAAATATCATTCCTATAGTCCTTTTTGCTTCTAAGGTTGTATCACAGAAGTTTTAAGTAACCCTATAGAGAAATTTAAATACTAACAACTCTAATTCAATCACAATAAGCAATCATTTTAACCATCAATAACCATCAATTGACCAAGAGAAGGAAAACCCCTTACTCCAGAATTGTTTCAATCTATGCTCCATTGCATAGGAAATAAAAAATCAGGAAAAATAAAAAAATAAAAATAAAATTTTGTATGACTATGTTATCTCCTTTTATCAGTTACAATAAATGACTTAAATTTTGCCTCCTTGCAAATAAATTCCCTTAGACTGATATACTCAATTCCAAATCCTGACTAGCTCTGTGACCTTGGGCAAAGCATTTAACCTCTCTAAAACTCAGCTTTCTCTTCTGAAATATGGGAATAATAATGTTTGTACAATCTAACTCATAGGGTTGATGAGAGGAAAGCATTTTGCGAATGTATAGAAACACAAGTTATTGCCAGCAGGATAGATAAAAAATCTTTGCAAAGATATTCAAGAAGCATAATATCCCTTCATTATTATAACCTACAAAAAATGCTTTGTACTATTTGATTAAATACTGTCTATGTATTGTCTATGCAACCCAAGCTATTTCTTCAATATACCAATCTATTATCAAATTGAAAAGCTGTTTCTTCCAAATTTTAGTTACTTGCAAATTTAATAAGTACATCATCTATTCCTTCATCCATATCATTAAAAAATGATGAACAAATTTTGGGGTTGTAAAGAACTGGAAACTGAAAAGGTACCTAGCAATTGAGGAATGTATATATGTATATATACATGTATATATGTGTGTATGCACATATATGTATGTATATATGTGTAAAAATATATTGAGGTATAATACTATTGTTCTATAAAAATGATGAGGGAATGATTCCAGAGAAACCTGGGAAGACTTCTTTGAACTGAGGTAGAATACAATGAGCAGAACAAGAAGTACAATTAATATAATAACATCAATATGATAAAGAAAAACAATTCTGAAACATGTTATGAAAAATACCACCTAGCCCTTGATAGCTGATTTCTAATTTGACCAATGTGGCCTTCTTTTTGTATGTACAAGCAATATATGTACATTTTTGTTACAGGACTTTTTTTTCTTTCCAAATTTTGGGAAGAAGAAAAGTATGACATTCATTTATTGGAAAAAATATAATTAAAAATGCTTCAATCAACACCAGGAAAATGGCAAATTCTCTAGATATGATACTAGAAGTTTCCCTCTATATTAAATGTTTTTAACTTTATGAACAATATAGACCTTTTGATAATCAATAAAATCAATGAACCCCTTTGACAATAACATTTGAAGGAAATGCTCAATTTAAGGTAAAGATTAGTGAAAATAAAGATATAATTTTTTCCGTTCAAATTCCCTGAAATCTGAGACCCATGAACTGCAGGTTAATAAGCCCTGCTCTAGTATGAGCTTGACCCATTAATAACAAATTAATCTTTGACTTCAGTGTTTCATGTAAATCTAAAATTATGTGACATTATTTTCATCTAACTCTCATCTTATATATCAGTATACTATAAAACATTTTGTCAAATAATTTGCTAGCATGTATAAAACTCACAGATATTCTTGGCAAATTCAAGCTGGCTTTCTTTCACTACTGTTTCTGTTCTGTCTGCCTTCTTTTCTTTTATCTAAATGCTATAGACCAGGGCTGAATAATGTCTGGTCCTTAGGCCATTTGGTCTGGCACTGCAAGGTCAACTTCAGGCAGAACTAGAAATTCAAAAAGTCTCAGAATTTTTTAGTGCTTGTGGTCATCCACAGACCAAGGTACAGACCAGGAAAGTAGTCAGAGCCTCTCATAAAATCTTGAAGGAACTGGGTCCCTAGGGTGAGGGTGGGGTGGGGGAGTGTCTCTGAAAACAGCTGCAAAAACCCTCAAAAACTTGGGAAAGTACATCCTCCACCCTAGAAGCAGTCGTAGGCTGGGGAAATGAGCAAACAACAGAAGAAAAAGAATCTGATCAGTCAATTACTTTGGTCTCATAGTAAATCAAAATATACTCTCAGAAGATGACATAGTCAAAGTTTCTGTATCCAAAGCCCCCAAGAAAAAATATGAATTAGTCTCAGGTATGGAACAGCTCAAAAATTTTTAAAAATCAAGTAACAGAGGTAGAGGAAAAGTTGAGAAGAAAAATGAGAGTGATGTGAAAAAAAATCATGAAAACCGTGTCAGCAGCTTGGTGAAGGAGATACACTTTTTCATCAAGTAATTCACATTTTATCTAAATGATGGGTAAAGACAATGGTATTCTCATCAGCAGCCCTTGATCTCAGCACTTAGGACAAACAGGTAAGCATGAATGGAAGCTCTTATGTCTTTCTAAGTATATCCTCTCTCAAAGCTCATTTTCTGCTCCCCAACTTTCCCAGACCCATCTCCCAAAGTTTAAGTCACTTAATAAGACAAATTTTGTTGAGAAAGAACAAACTATGAGTTGAGGGATTTATTGGCCTACCTTCACTACTATTTTTCAAGAGTAGAGTATTCTAAGAAGGGGAAATTTTCATCTGAAATAACATCTGAATAAACAGTTTAGATCAAATGGAAAAAGCAGTCCAAAAAGTCAATGGATCATATGAAAAAGTGTTCCAAATCATTATTGATTAGAGAAATGGAAAATAAAAGAACAATGGGGAATCACTTCATGTCTATCAAGATTGGCCAAGATGAGAATAAGGGAAAATAATCAATGTTGGAGAGGTTGTGGGAAGATTGGGACATTAATGCATTGCTGGTGAAGTTGTGAAATGATCCAACTATTCTGCAGGGCAATATGGAACTATGCTGAATGTGCAATAAAACTGGTCATACTCTTTGACCCAGCAATTCCAATTCTAGGTCTATATCCAGAAGAAATTACAAAAAGTGTGGGGGGGGAGTCCTACAGGTTCCAAAATATTCATAGCAGCTCTTTTTGTAGTGGCAAAGAATTGGAAATTCAGGGGATACCCATCAATTAGGGAATGGCCAAACAAGGTATGGTAAATGAATACTATGGAATACTATTGTTCTATAAGAAACCATAAATGGTCAGACTCTAGAGAAGCATGGAATGACTTATGGGATCTGAAGCTGAAGGGAGTAAAACCAAGAAAACAATGTACACATTATAATAACAACATTGTGAAATGAACATCCTTGATGGAAGCAGCTTCTCTCAGCAATTCAGAGAACTAAGAGACTATATTAGACTGGTTTTGAATGACGATATCCTCATTTAGAGGAAGAAAAACAAAATAAAACAAAACACACACATACATACACAAAATCAACCCTTCAGAATCTGATGAGAACTTTATAAAAAATTATCTCTTCCATATCTCTTTCCCTTAATCCAAATTCCTCATACTGAAAATAATTAATCTGTAAACATGTTTATCAAAAATATGTATGTACAATGTTAATCTGACTGAGAGGATGGGGGGGAAGGAGGGTGGAAGGAAATTTTGTAATTCCTTCAACTGAAGAATGGATATAAGGGAAGCTGATGAATTTGTAAGAAATTAAGAAAGCATAAAACAAAACCAAAAGAATAAAAACTAGAAGAAAATGTGAAATATCTCAATGAAAAAACAATTTACCTGGATATCAGACCCAGGAGAGATAATTTAAAAATTATTGGACTGAAAGTTATAACTAGGAAGAGCCTAGACTTTATTTTTCAAGAAACTCTCCAGGAAAATTGCCCCAATATCTTAGAAGCAAAGGGTAAAATAGAAATTGAGGGAATTCACTGATCATCTCCTGAAAGAGATCTCAAAATAAAAATTCTCAGGAATATTATAACCAAATTCCAAAACTCCCAAGTCAAGGAGAAAATATTCCAAGCAGCCAGAATGAAATAATTCAAATATCATGAATCTACAGTCAGGATTACATAGGATTTAGCAGCATCTATATTAAAGGCTCACAGGGCTAGGAATATTATATTCTGGAAGGCAAAAAAGCTTGGATTACAACTGTAAATCAACTACCCAGCAAAACTGAACATCCTTTTTCAAGGGAAAAGATGGACATTCAATGAAATAGGGAACTTTCAAACTTTACTGTTGAAATGACCAGAGCTGAACAGAAAGTTTAATCTTCAAGTACAGGATCAGGTGAAACATAGAGAGGGTAGATGAAAAAGACAAATTATGCAGGATTTAATAATGTTGAATTGCTTGTATTCCTTTATGGGAAGATTATGCTGATAACCCATATGAACCTTCTCATTTTAGGGAAGTCAGAAGGAGCATATGAAGATAAGGCATAGGAGGGAGCTGAATATGAAGGCAAAATATAAAGATGGAATTACTGGGCAAGAAAGGAATGTACTGGGAGAAAGGGATAGAAGAGGTAGAATGGGTGAAATTTTTCACATAAAAAAGTCAAGAAAAAGTTTTTTCAATGGAGTGGAAGGGGGTAAGGTGTGGAGGGAATGAGTAAGCCTTCATTTTCATCAGACATGACTCAGAGAGGAAATAACATACACACTCAATAGGGTATAGAACTCCATCTTGCCTTAGGGGGAAAAAAAAGGGAGAGGAAAGTGATGGGAGAAAGGTAATGGGGGGGAAGGGAGGGGAAGAATAGGTGATAGATGAGAGGGATTTTATGGGAAATGGTAGTCAAATACCACATATTTTGAGGAGGGACAGGGTGAAAGGGGAGAGAGAATAGAGTAAATGAGAGTGGGGAGGAATAGGATAGAGGGAAATATGGCCTCTATAGCTCTTGTGGGAAAAATATTGGAGTCACTTCTCTGATGGATTTATATTAAAGAATGCTATCCATCCCAAAGACAGAAATGATGGTATCTGACTACAGACTGAAGTACACTTTTTTCACTGACTTTATTTTTCTTGAGGTTTCTCTATCTTTATTGAGGGGGGGATTACGTTTACTTACAAGACTATTATAGTGGAAAAAATGATTAATTGATTAATTGATTTTAAAAAAAAATAACTTTTTAAAAGTTATTAAAGATGATTCTCATCATTACCCCTCAAAAACCTCACTCCAAGAGTCATATTAGATCTGTAAGAAACCTTAAGGATAATCTACTCAAGCAATGAGTTATAGAAAAGATGAGCTCAAGAAGTCAGAGAAGTGACTTGACTAAAGTGAGAAGTGAAAGTTCATCCTGTTCTTCCTGACATTGAAGCTCAGCTGAGATAGTTAAATGTAAGCACCTCTTAAAAACTCCTGCCATTAGAGTTAGTTGAAACACCAGAGATCACCTCGTTCAACTGAAATATGGAGAAGAATTTATACCTAAAACACTTTTTCATCAAGTAATTCACATTTTATCTCAATGATGGGTAGAGATAATGGTACTCTCATCAACAGCCCTTGATCTCATGACTCAGGACAATCAGGTAAGCATGAATGGAAGCTCCTATGTCTTTCTAAGTATATTCTCTCTCAAAGTTCATTCTCTGCTCCCCAACTTTTCCAAACCCATCTCCCGAAGTTTAAGCCACTTGATAAGACAAATTTTGTTGAGGAAGAACAAGCCATGGGGTTGATGGTTTTATTGCCCTTACCTTCACTACTATTTTTCAAGAGCAAACTATTCTAAGAAGGGGAAATTTTTAGGATTGACTTAACAATATAATAGTTAACTTCTACATAAAAGGAATACAACTGATCAAAAAGTAAAATCGCCCACCTAGAAAAGGAAAACAACTCATTTAAAAGTAACATTAACCAGGGGGCAGCTAGGTGGTACAGTGGATAGAGCACTGACCCTGGAGTCAGGAATACCTGAATTCAAATCTGGTCTCACACACTTAACAATTTCTAGCTGTGTGACCTTGAACAAGTCACTTAACCCCATTGCCTTAAATTAATGAAAAAAATGTAATATTAACCAACTGGAAAAGAAAACACAAAAGCTAAAAAACTCTAAAAGGAAAATAAAACTCTAAAAATTAGAATTGGACAAATGAAAAGTTATTTCTCTGAAACACCAAGGTTTCGTCAAATAAAACCAAAAGGGTGAAAAAATAGAAGAAAATATAAAGTATCTTTTAGAAAAAACAAATGACTTGAAAAATAGATTCAGAAGAGATAAATCTCAAATTATGTGTCTACCCAAAATCCTTGATCAAAAAAAAATATCTTTCAGAAAATCATCATGGAAAATTGCTTTAATATCCTAGAACAAGGAAATAAAATAGTCCTTGAAAAAATCCACAGATCACCTCCAAAAGGAAATTCCAGAATAAAAACTACAAGGAATATTGTGAAGAAATTTCAGGATTCTCATCTAAAGGAGAAAATACCACAATCAGACAAAAAAGGAATAATTTAAATAACAAGGAACTGCAACCAGAATTACACAGGACTTCTCAGCTTCAATATTAAAGGATCAGAGGACCTGAAATACAATATTCTAAAGGGCAAAAGACTTGAATTAAACAACCAAGGATGCAAAGTTCAGATATTCTTTAAAGGGAAATGATGGATTTTCAAAATTTTTCAAAATTTTCTGACAAAAACTCTGGAACTGAACAGAATATTCAATCATCAAATTCAAATTCAAGACTAAAGAGATATATAAAAAGGGGAACAGAAAACTCGTGTCAATAATATTAAACTGGATACATACCTACTAGAGAAAATAATAATTGTGATTCTTGAGAATTGTATTTCTCTCAGAATAGTTAAAAGAAACATAATTAGAGAGAGGATATAGGTATCCATTGACCATGAAAGTGTTGAGTCTTTACTAATATTTTAACTATTAGGGTTTGAATATGTTGGGAATAGGGTACACATATGAATGAATCATGAAGTGATGTTGTTACCTGAGTTGTATTTCTATTGGGACAGAGGGTGGGAGTGTTCGTAAAAGGTTTATACATAATTAAATCCTGAAGTGACCTTGTTTTACTTGAGGCTTTAGTTAACAAAGTCTGTATTAATATAGGGACAGAGATGAGATGCAGGTGAGAAAACTGAGGCAGAAAGACATTACCTGACTTGGTCAGGGTCACATAACCTGTAAGAATCTGAGGCCAGATCTGACTACAGATTTTCTTGACCCCAAGCCCAGTGCTCGATCTTCTGAGCCATTTAGATGCCTTAGATATAAGAAGAGATGATGCTACAACTTATCTTGGAGGTGGAGGTCTTTGAGACATTTTCTGATCATTAAATTATTATTTTATCTAGTCTCCTACACTTTATTCCTACTTTCTTTGTATTTAAGAATTCTTATTTCCAAGATTTCTAGCAGTATTTATAGGTGGTCTGTTTATGAATTTGAAATAGAATAAAGTTATATGAACCATATAGAGATCAAACCAAGTATCAAAGACCCACAACCTCTAACTACCAAGGTCTTAAGATCTCTTAAATAGATGAATCATAAGGAAAGAAGAAAAGGCTCAAAATTTAGTTAAGATGCAGCTTCCACTAATGCCATCACAAATCCATCATATTGTTGTTGTATCTCAAAGTTTAGGCACCATAGCAGCATGACCCAGCACATAACTCCCTCCACCCCTATCCCAAGACTAAACCCAGCCCAGGACATAAGAAAACTCCTTAATTCTGGAGCTGATCTACTATCCTGAGGCAAAGTACTTCCTTTCTTCTTCTTCTACTAACAATAAAATGTTTCCTATACACAGTAAAATGAAGGCTTGAAAAGTATGCTGGCTCATCTTAAATAACAGGAGTAAAAGTCATGTTTCTCTTTTGCTGTTATATCCCAGGAATAAACACCCTGTATTTCAGAAGAGGAAGTACAAAAGCTAGACTCATAGAATCAAAGAACATATAGTTCTAAGACACTATTTGGTATCGCTCCTGAAAGAATTCTATACTACCACATACTGAATAATTAGTCATCCAGGCTCTACTTGGGAACATCTAATGAAGTCTTTCCTATTGCCTCTGTAAACAGTTCATTATACTTTGGACAACTAATTATTATGAATTTTTTCTGATATCAAATTTGTTTCTGTAACTTCCACCCCACTGCTCCTGGTCCTTCTTTAAGATATAAATAGAACATGTCTAATCACTTTTCCCGGACTCCAAATACTTGAACATAGTGATGTCCCCTCTTCTTGAGTGTTCAGTTCTCCAGGCTAAATAAATTAGATATTTATGAAGTGTTTTGAGGTAGCTAGGTGGTGCAATGGATAGAGTCTTGGGTTTAGAACAGGAAGACTCATCTTAATGGATTCAAATATGATTTCAGACATTTACTACAGCAGAAGCAAGTCACTTAACCCTGTTTTCCTTAGTTTTCTTATCTGTAAAATCAGCTAGAGAAGAAAATAACAAGTCATTCTAGTATCTTTGCCAAGAAAACCCAAATTAAGATCAGGAAGAGTCAGACATGCCTGAACAAAAAATAAATAAATAAATAAACCTAGACAAGAAAAGAATATTTATTAGCCATGCCTCTTCATATGCATTCTAATGTTTTTACTGGAACTGATGTCTAGCTCACTGACCTATATTCCATAGAGTTCATTCTAATTTGAACAAAGTACTTCCAATTTGAAAACGGGAGTAATGTTTGCTCATTTCCAATTCTATAGTACTTCTATAATATTTCAAAAATCTAACAGTGGTTCAGAAAATACATTTACCAATTCTTCCATTGGTTTTGAGTATAGTTCAACACTCTAAAATCCTGGAATTCTAATCATCAAATTCCTAAAAGATAAATTTGGGAAACTCTGCTTATCCCCTTGCTTCTATCTTTTCTCTTGGGATGTAGGTTATGCTTCTCTATTACCCTGTCTAGTTAGATGTGAAGAAATTACTCATGACTAAGACCAGTAAACTGTACTCTAATAGAATGAGTGCACAGAAATTTCCCTTGCTCATAAGTTACAGTCTTCACAGTTTCACATTTCACTGCCCAATTCATATAAAGAATTTAAGCTCATGTGCTACTTTTACAAGCCCATTCATTATTATCCATAGTTAAAGTGCAGGTTTTGCTTTATCTCCCACCACTTGATGTACTATCTTGTTTATGATCTAAATGTAGGAACTATATATAGAGTGATCTAAGAGTAAAAGTGGTTTGACAGAATTAATATTAGAGTCAGACCCATTCCTAACTCTGGTATTTAGTAGCTGGGTAATGTTAGGCAAGTCAATTAACCTCTCTGGACCTCAGAATTTTTTTTATTTGTAAAATAGAAGAGATAGTATGGCATATTAGATAGAGAGTGTACTTCAGAATCAGGATAGATCTGTATTAAAGTCTTATCTCTGAATTCTGGCGACTTCCCTCCATTGATGTTATTCAATTTGTCTTGTGAACAGCATATTTATATATAATTGTTTGTATGTTATTTGTTAACTAAAGTAGGAATTATCTTTTCTTACTTTACATTCCCAGAATTTTTCATCCTATATTACACATAGCTAAGTGCCTACATAATGTTTGTGGACTAACCAACTAACTTACTGGTATATTCTGACTGTGTGACCTTTGGCAAGTCATTTAACTTTCCATTGCTTCAGGTAACTAAGATAAGTTGCTGAACAGGTTATATATTCTACATTGATAAAAAGATATTTCTCTACCAATGAGATCACAACTCTGTTCCAACCTTCTTCCAAAATGACAAAAACAGAAATAATAAGTTACATCATGCAAGGGAAATGGCACTTCTGAATATTGGCAGAAGACCTAATCCTGTTTTGAATTCTGCTTCTGCCACCTATGCAAGCTTAGAAAAGACATCTCACCTCTCCAGGGTTCAGTTATCTATTCTGTAAAATGGACTAGAAAATCTCTAAACTTCCTTCCAACTCTAAAGTTTCCTGATCCCTAAATTGGCAGTATTTCTGGGAAGAAGTCACTTTTTCAACTGTGGATTAGAAATATTTATAGTAGACAGCTACCCCATGAGTCCATGGGCCTAAATCCTGGCCCCTTCCATTGAGGTATTTGGGCTCTGGCCCCTTTCTTGGGTGGTGGCAGGGGAGGGGGAATGTAGCCCATTGGAAGGGCCTGGGATATAAGCCAATCCCTATGCCTGTTCCTTGTGATGACTCCTAGTATGTGCTAAAAACTAAAATTCTATTAAATAGAACAGCTTGTGAGCTTTTGCATCAATAACTCATGTAAGCTTTCAGAGCCTTATTATTTCCAAGTGCCCCATTTATACTCAGTAATGGGTGTGCCAAATGCTTGGCTTGGTCACATGAAAAATGTGTCAGCAGAACGATTGCAGCAATGGCAAAGCAAAGAAATTTTGTCAACAAGATGTCAACAAAGACACCAGAGGATGAAAGCCTTCCCAAAGTGAGGTGTAAGGAGATACTTAGGGTATAAAATAGGAGCAGAGCAGATGAGAGAAAATCAACAGCCAGAGAAGAGGCATCCAAGAGGAACAGTGAAAGACAAAGACCTAGAGATAAGACCTAAAGCAGGAGCAACATAATTTCATAGAGCTAAAACTAAAAGGAAGTCAATCATATTACATATGAGGACATTGAAGGCCATGACATGAAGAAGTTACCAAACTGACCTCGATCTCAGATGGTGAAACTTCCAGTTCAGCTCAATTTTAACTGAGCTGTGTAAAAAACTAATCAAAAATATGATTAATTTCATTACCCCCCCATTCAGTACAATTGACCATAAGAATCCCAGAGGGATTAATCTAGGCACCATGGCAAATCACTCCATACTTTGCCAAGAAAACTCCAAATGGAGTCACGAAGAGTCAGACATAACTGAAACGACTTAACAAAAACAGCATGTACTTTGAGTGTCCTAGTTAACTATTCATGGATCCTTTTCTCTCCTTTCCATGTTTGTTGAGATTAACCCCTGATTTATCTTGGCAAAATGAGTCTTGTGAGGAAAACATTTGTACCAATGTTCCCTAGGCATTCCAGGATAGAGCTTTTTGCTTTCAATTCAGGTGATGGTGGGAGAGCAAACTCTTAATCAAGGAGCATAAATATCCCCTGAACATGACAAGTGAAACTGTAGGCAGTAGAAAAGGTACAATCTTGAATTGGTAGAGGAAGGTTTTTCCCTCTTTTGATGCAATCACAGGTCCAGAACCTATCGCTCTCCTTCACTGTCTCCAAAATCCATATCATCTGTAGCTTTGATCTCTGCCTGAGCTCCAACTATAATACAATGGAACTATACATTCACTTGGATAATCCTGTAAACAACTTTGAATTTAATTTATCTAAAGGTATATTCACATCTTTATATTGTTCTCTTTCATATATTTTCCATTTTAAACAAACTGATCTTCTCACTGTTTCCTATCTACAATATGACATTTCTAGTCCCTCTCTACCTTTGTATAGGTGTTTCCTTCATGTCTGGAATGGATCAACTCCTCTGCTTCTGAAAATCTTTAACTTTCTTCTTCCTTCAGGTGCCACCACCTTTACAAGGTTCTTCTTTATATCATACATTTATATCACTTCCAATATAAAGGGTGTCCCATAAGTCATAATTTCCTTTTAAGTTTTACTAAACTTTTGGGACACTCCATGCTTTGTATTTACTTATATATGTACATGTTGTAAGAAGAATGTAATATCCCTGGAGGTAAGGACTGTTTCATTTTTGTCTTTGCATACCCAGAATCTAGCACAGAGTCTGGGGAGGTAATGGTTTCCTAACACTGGTTGGAAAGGCTTTCATCCTCTAGTATTTTTGTCAATATCTCTTTAACAAAATCTCTTTGTTTTGTCATTGTTACAAATGCCCTGCATCCAAGGAGACAGTAGGTCCTCCAGTAATGTCAGTTGTGTTGATTTCTTCACTAAAATCCTCATGCCTTCCCTACACCCTTTTCATTTCAATGCATTACAATCAAGAAACTTCTCCCATGCACTCCAATTCAAAACTTCCTGACCTTGTCATTATCCTGCAGGCATCCTGCTGACACCTTGTCATGATACCCAGTCAAGCTTGGGCACACCCATTCCTGATTCACCCACCCTTCATTCTTTTTCTCACTCCTTTTCAATCAGTTGTACTGAATTCTTTCAGATTTATCTTTGCAAAGTCATGCCAGTCAGTCCCTTCTTTCCACAATGATTCAAGTTTTCATTGGCAAATATGTATATTATTATGATAGTCTCCTAACTTGTCTACTTGACGGTCCAGTTCTTAATTCACTCCTCAAAGAGTTGTAAGTAAACTTTCCAGCACCCTGATCTTATCATGGTGTTCTCCAGTTGAGAAACCTACAATAATTTCCACTGTCTACCAATAAATTCTAAGTAGATTCAAGCACTAAAAGACATTCAAAAAACTGAATTTCAAAACTTTAACATCCATCTAGAAAATCATAGAATCACAAGGTCAGAAGGGACCTTAGAAGTCTTCTGAACCACACCTGAACAGAAAGCTAATCAATCAATAATAAATTCCTAAATTCTCACAATGTGTCAGGCACAGGTTAAGAGCTAATCAGTTATTTTCAAATAAAGTCAATTCTCCCTGAATATCTCTTATATATTTTCCCTTCTCTCTACTCAACCTCCAGACATCTCTACATCATCTCTCACATGTACAATTGCCAAAGTCTACTAATTGTTCTCCCTGCATCCCTATCTAATCGGTTCTTAACAGTGGCTAAATTGATATTCCTAAATCACAGATTTGACAATGTTACACCCCTGATCAAGAAACTTCAATTGTTTCCTATTCCTATTGCCAAGATAAAGAGTAAAATTCTTAGTTTGAGATTTAAAGTTCTTTACAATCTGGTTTGCTTATCTTTCTAGACTAACTTCACACTCCTCCCTTTCACATGTTCCATAATCCAACCAAACTGACTTGTATACTTTTCCAAATATATTCCATCTCTTTTCTCTCTGCCTTCACCCACATTTTACTACTTGCCAGGAAAGCCCTTCCTTCCCTACTTTTTATCTTGGAAGTTCAAGTTTCCTTCAAGGTTCAGCTTTACTTTTACCTCCATTAAACCCCTTTACAGTTTCTCTAATCGTTGTTGCCTACCTCCAATCATTTTAGATGTATTTTATTTATGACTTGAATTGTCTTATCTATAAAGATGTTATATTTCTCCCTTGTATAGACTGCATAAATTTAGGTAATCAAGGCTATCTCCCCATCAATATTTTCTACCTCCTTCAGTGACTGAAGAATACCAGAGAAAGTCATGCAATAATGTTGATAAAATGACTGATACCTTCTCTTACTCTGTCTCTCTGCCTCTTTCTGCCTCTTTCTGTCTCTGTGTCTGTCTGTCTGTCTCTCTCCCTCTGTATATACATATGTGTGTGTCTGTCTGTCTGTCTCTCTCTCTCTCTATATATATATATATATATATGTATATACATGTGCGCGCGCACGTGCGCGCGCGTGTGTGTGTGTGTGTGTGTGTGTGTGTGTGTGTGTGTGTGTGTCTATATATCTTGGATATCTTGGGCAGCTAGGTGGCAGTAGATAGTTCACTGGCCTTGGAGTCAGGATGATAGGAATGTGAATCCAGTCTCAGATGCTTACTAGTTGTGTGACCTTGGGCAAGTTACTTAACCCTAAATGCCTCACATATAGGGTCATCTCCAGTCATCCTGATCCATGTCTGGCCACTGACTCAGATGGTTCTGGAAGAGAAAGTGAGACTGGTGATTTAGATCATCACTCCCTCATTCAAATTCAATTCATGTACTTGTCATGCATCACTTTGCTGATGTCATTATCTTCTTTGAGAATGAAGGACATACATCATCAATAGCATTTGGATATATATGTATGTATGTATGTGTGCATATGTATAGAAATATTATATGTCAATTTCTAGAAAAACTGTCTACACTACCCTCTGCAACCCTGGCAATTTTTGACTTGTTATTCCATCATTTGACTAACTTTCTTCCCTTCAAAGTTATGAATGATCTTTTAATGGTCTAATAGTATATTTAGTCTTCTAAAGTACTTAGTGCAGTTACTGGTACATAATAAGTAAATGCTTATTGCTTTCCCTTTCCTATCTGCTGCATTTGAAACCTGCAGCAACTTTGCCTCATAAATGTTCTCTCCTCTTAAGATATGTGTGGCCTCCTAGGTATTTCCTATTTGTCCAACTGCTCCTTCCTAATCTATTTTGATGATTATCATTGAGATTCTGCCTATTAATTCTACAAAACTCTGTCCAAAGTTCCCTGTCTTTATCTCTATAAACTTTCTTTTTTAAATCATGAACATCCATGAAATCAAGTACCATTTCTATAGACATGACTTTCAGATGAATATATTCTACCCTAGTCTCTCCCCTAAGTTATATTTTATCACCACTTGCCCATTGAAATTTTAAATGGAATCATCTCAAAATCAATGTATCAATAATGGAACTACTCTTTTCCTCCCAAATCTACCCTTTTCCAAATGGTCATATTTATGTTGAAGGAAGCACCATTCTTCTGAATTCCCAAGTTTGTAACATGACCATTATATTTGACTCTTCCTTCTCCCTCTCCCCATATATCAAATAAATCACTTATAAAATTATTTTTACCACAACACCTTTTATATTTGACACCTTATCTTTAATCACATTTACCAACCACTTAATTTCAAGACCACAGCATCTTTTCCCTAAAGTAGTGAAGTGACTTTCTAATTGGCCTTCTCACATTTTTCCATACTTCAGTCCATCTTCCACCCTGCTGCCAAAGAAATTTTCCTTAAGCACAGATCTGAAAATATAAACTTTTGTGTTCAGCTATTACAGTCCTTCACTACCTGGCCCTAACCTTTCTAACCTCATTGCAAATTACTTTTTCCCCGCACTCTATAATCTATCCAAATTGAGCTCTTTGTTTCTTATAGACTTGTTCTACCACCTCCATACTATTCAACTGCTATACCTTATACTGGAATACATTCTCTCCTCCTCTCCTAATAAATCTCTCTCCCACAAAAAATGAATCTCAAGAACCACTTTTAACATGAAATCTTTCTTGAGTTTTTAATTACTTGTGCTTTCCCTTTCAAATGCTCATAATTATGTTCAATCAAATCTGCCTCCTCTCGATAACTTTCAGGGTTTGTGGCTAATTTTGTCCTCTTAAGCCAATCAGAACTAGGCTCTCTTTCTCACAATTGAGAGGCAGTATGACATAGAAAAAAAAAAAGAACTATATTTGAAATCATCTGATTCCCACCTCTGCCACTTACCTGGATAACCTTGAATAAGTCTTAAATTCTGTGGTATTCAATTTCCTCTCTGTCTGTAAAATCCTATGTCCCAAGAATAGAGGGAAGTTATTTCCTATTAAAAGCCTCCCTGGCTTTGGGGAACCATGACCCCAGAGGTGGAAATCATATTCTCTCTGACCCATTATTCTTCCACCCCAGAGGCCTGGGTAAAATTTCTTAAAATTCAAGATTGACCCAGGTCTAAATTCTCCCTTAAAATCAATTGCTCAAAATATAGAGGAAATAAGTATGAAACAGCTATTTGTTTCCTCCACTATGAAATAAATATTTAAAATACAAAGACTCATAGGTGTTAATTGACAAATATATAAAACATGAAACATGTAATACTTCACTACTGTTCATTTATGAGTGTTTTGCCAAGGGTCACACAGCCAATAAGCAAATATCTGAGGTTGGATTTGAACCTAGATCATCCTGAATGCATGACCAGTACTCTATTCATTGAACTATTTAACTACACTGAAGAACCTAGCAAGTCTTAATCTCCCAAGGTGACAAAAATGCTCAAAAAATTCATCTCTCTTGATTATTGTTGGGTCACCTATCCTTGAAAAATGAATAACAAAGCAGAGGAAGATGCTAAGGCTTTGAGATCCAGTTTCAGGCTCACATACTTTGAATGCCATGTATAAATAGCCACCATTACTATTGGGAAGGAGAGGAAGAAAGGAGAGAAAATCAGCTCATCATGAGAAATCTAAGTTAGAACCATACAAGTCCCATCCACATTCACAGAAGAAAGAAAGCAATGGGAGTAGCTGTATCTTCTTTTAAGTCTACTAAATAGATGAATCTTCATGGTCAATGACCAATCCTCTTTGTCAGACATGAACCACAGTCATGATGGGAACTATGGGACTAACTATAAGGACTGTTTTCATCATCCCAAAGCCCAAGTCACTGGGGATTAAGAAAGAGTAATTATATGGCCCCAGAGCAAATGTCCCACAGTCCTGAGCCAGAGCACTCAAAGTGGCTCTAAGACATGTTCAGTTTTGACCCAAAGTCTGAACCTAGGATCTAACTAATAGAGCCAGTGCTCAAAACTCAGGTGCATTATTTCCATTAAATGTGAAATGAGGAGACTGGAGCAGATGAACCCAATGGTCATCTAAGTTTCTTTCCAGCTCAAATCTAATCCCTCCCTCTAATCCTTTGGCAATTTCAGATATCTAAAAATGCTTAGAGCTAGTTTTTATATCTCACCTAAGTCTTTTCTTCACTAAACTAAGCATTCCTATTTCCTTCAACCGATCCTCAAATAGAACAGTATCCAATCTTCAAACTACTGCTTGATATGGCACAATTTTTCCATGACCTTCCTAAAATGTAGTGCTTAAGCCGGAACACAATTCTCCAAATCTGGTCCAATATAAGCCAACAGTGTGGTTTATATTCCTCATATTGGATGTTGTTCTATTAATGCAGCCTGAGATTTCTTTCATCTTCTTGGCTGCTTTGTCAAACTTTTTGATTTATATTAATATTGCAGTAAAAACTTTGAATGATTCCTTACACAAGAAACTATATTATACTCTCTCCCTCGCTCTCGCTCTCTCTCTCTCTCTCTCTCTCTCTCTATATATATATATATATATATATATATATATATATATATATATATTATATATATATGTGTGTGTGTGTATATATGTGTGTGTGTGTGTGTATACACACACACTCACATTATACTATACTATCGCTCCCTCATCCTGAGCTTGTGTGTGTGTGTGTGTGTGTGTGTGTGTGTGTGTGTATGTTTAACAAAAACATGTCAGGTTTTATTTTTTGTCTAATTAAATTTGGTCTATTGTTATAACCTTTAAAAATCTTGTCATCCAAAATGCTATCCCTCCCATGTTGGTCTTCTGCAAATAAACAATAAATAATCTATTCTGTTTACATTCAAACCATTACTCAACATTGAACAATACAGGGACAAAGCACTTGAGTAAAAACTACTCTTTGAAGAGCAATTTTATTGTTCAATTGTTTCAATCATATCTGACTCTTTGTGACCCTATTTGATGTTTTCTTGGGAAAGATACTTTAGTGGTTTCCCTTTTCCATCTTCAGTTTATTTTACAAATGAAGAAACTGAGTAATACAGGATGAGGTAACTTGCCCAGGGTCACATAGCTATTAAGTGTCTGAGGTCCAATTTGAACTCAGTAACAATCTTTCCATATTCACATCAATAATTTTAGGCAATTTTCACTTTTTTATTGGAATTATTTCTGTTAGTGACCCTTGACAAAATGTTCTCCACCAACCCTTCTCACTCTGGTTCATGTATGTCCTCAAAAATTTAGAATCTATATCCCTAAATTATAATTGTGCTGTGGACCTAATCAACCCCAAAAGGAAGATTTATCATATTGCACATTTTTTTGAACCTGAGATTAGCTAGCCTTTGTTCAAGCCCTGATGAGTTATATTGGTTTATTGATTGCATCATTAATTTGACTAATATTGATTAAGTGCATATTGAAAGCCCAGGTACCATGTACGAGATATACAATCAGATGCAACCTTTAGAATAGATACATTCTGGGCAATCATGGAAAATGTTGTTCAATAATTGCTGTCATGTCCAATTCTTCACGTTCTCAATTTGGTTCTTCTTGGCAAAGACACTGTAGTGGTTTGCCATGGCCTTTTTCATCCCATTTTACAGGGGAGTAGCTAAAATTTACCTGCTGAGTCTAGAAGTAAATAGTGGAAACCAAAATAACTGCAATATATAATATTATTATTATTATTGTTATTGTTATTATTATTATTATTATTATTATTATTATTATAAATGAGACAATATGGTACAATGAGTATAGAGCAGACTTTGGAGTCAGGAGAGCCTGGGTTCAAATCTTACCTCTGCTATATCTTGGCTTTGTCATTTGGGGTCATTCCCTTAACCTCTCAGTGTCCCAGGAAACTCTTAAAAACATTAAGATACAGAATAATTACTATTTTACATTAGTCAGAGAGTTTCCTTCTCAGAAATTTCTGTACACTGATTAAATCACATGTCTAAACTATATTTCAAATGCCTTTAAAAAAGTACAAAGTAAAGAATTTTTCAAGGTCCAGGTTGGGAAGAAAAATAATCAGCAACAGAGAGAATCAAGGGGAAAATCTTGGAGAAGATGACATTTAAAGTAAATTTTAAAGACAATTAAGTTTCCAACGTTTTATTTTAACCTTTTATCTTCAGGAGTGAATAAGACTTCTAGAATTCTTAATCTTCACCATTTAAGCCAAGAAAAACATCAGTCTCAGGATTTGTTCCTCTCCTTTCCCCCTTAATTCTTGACTTAGGCACTGAGTTTTGTTATACCCTGTATATAATAATTTTTCAAATTTTACATAGAAATTTAAGATTTGCAAAGTATTTCCTTTCCATCAATACTGTAAACAAGTATAATTATTATTATATTCATTTTACAAATGAGGAAACTGAGGTTCAAAGATGTTTAATTTCTTGTAGAGTGAAGATTTAAACCTTGGACCATTGCTCAATTAATCCTAAAATGGACTTGTCACCCTTAGGACATGTTCTTCCTACTTTAATAGGAACCCAGTTGAAGCTCCTGTGTCCTCTCCTAGCTGAGAACCTCCTGGAACCCATTTGCTTGAGATTTCTGGTATCTTCCCTCAACTTTCCCAAGGGCTTCAATGAACCCACTCAGTTCATGTACTAATTCAATAACTTCTTATTAACAGAGTGAGATGGTAATTTTAGCCCTTAAAATTTTTCATTCAGAATGCCACTAATTAGTTATAATAATTAGCTGTATTGTAGCTCTGTATTTCCCAGTTGGGAGCAGCAGAACTGCAGTACTTATAACCAACTCCACATGCTTGAAAATAGAACCAAGAATCTTGATGAGGAAGCAAGTCCTCCGACCTAAGGAAAATACATTGAAACTATGACTTTTTTAAAAGTCTCACTTAGCACCATTTTTGCTTTCCACACTAATTGGTACATTTGGTGAGAGCTCCCTAATACTTTAGCGAAGGCTGGGATTTGCAAATCATTTCAAAAGATTTTTTTAAAATACTATTAAGACTAGAGATGTAGTGAAAGATTACTCTGCAGTGATCCTTATCATGATTTTTTAAAAAATCATAGGGCTTCTCCAAAATCACTGGTTTTGAGGAAGATAGAGGGTAGAGTGTTTTGGGTTAGTGGTGTAAGGTAAAAGCAAAGGTCATCAGTTTTATATGGACTTTTTCAGATGATTTGCTTGATGATGTGAAATATTATGAGGGGATTGAAATTACAAATTTTAAATCAATTCCATATAGCTGATAGATTGATACAGATAAAAAAGACATGTGGAGGGGGGCACAGATAGAAATAGAGACAGAGACAGAGACAGAGACAGAGACAGAGACAGAGAGAGAGAGAGAGAGAGACAGTTTTTTCTGTTATTTGCTCATTTTCCCAGTCTGTAACTTGATTTTAACTCTTTATTAAAATAGGACTCTGCTTCCAGTATGAAGGGAGCACTGTCCTGAATTTCTAGGGGTTTGTGTGGCTGTTTTCAGAAAATGAACCTACAAGTTTTTAGTTCTTGAAAGGTGGTATGATCTAAGGAGAGATGTTAACTATTCTTCTGGCCTGTAATCTGATCTATGAGTGATGACAAGCAGTCTTTTCTGTTCTGAAACTGTGAGGAAGATCCCTGCTCCTCTATAAGCTTTGCTGTGCTACTGCTTCATTTCTCCCTGAGTCTGCCAAGCAGGATGATAACCCAACTTCTAGTATAGACAAAACAACAGATTCCTGCCTCAGGGTTAGCAAACAGATCATTGTGATCTCCTTCTGACCAGTTGTTCAACTCCCCTTATTGTCTGTGAGCTGAGAGCTCCAAAAACTGCTACTTCAGTGGTTCCCATGGTCTGCTCCTGGTGTGCCGGACCTGGGACTGCACTTCCATGGTCTTCACTGAACTGGGTTCCACTCTCATCCACAAGGAACAGACCTTTACTTCTGACTTTCTAAATTGTCATGATCTGGAAAATTGTTTCACTTCATCTTTTTGTGGGTTCTACCCCTCTAGAATTTGCTTAAAGTTATTATTTGAATGAATTTGGAGGGGTTTGTGGAAACAGGTTAGTTCCTGCCTTTACTTGCTGTCTTGGCTCCCTCAGTGAGGAGTAACTTCAATTGAGAGAGGAGTCATATATAATAAGAATCTAAGAGATTAGAAGATTCATGTTGCCTTCCAAGAGAATAGAAAAAATTCAAAATAACTGTTATATGGTCAAGAAAAATGATGTAATCCCAATGCATTTAGCTATTCATTCTTACACATTATCTTCCACTGGAAATGAAAAATGCAGGAAGAGCTTATTTATTGACCACTGCCACTGGGATATGGTTTGGGTATGCTGTGATATATAAGGTAGCACTGCCCAAGCTGGATTGAAACATAATCAACCTTAAAGGGCTAGGCTAAGGCAGTGGTGAAAGGTGATAGAATAGAAAAAAGTTGAAGTAGACAACATAGTTATATTGGAGGAAAGTCCATGATGCAAGAGAGGGAAGGATGCCAACTCATTGATTGGTTGATCATATAGCCTTTAAGTCCAAGACTTAGTCCCCTTGGGTTTGAAGCGGGGGAGAGGGAGCAGAACTTGACCTTATCTCACAGCAACCTGGAGGGGGATAGTCACCACTTTGGAGATCTCTGCTGTAGGGAAGTTCCAGTAAAGAAACTTTCTTTATCAACAATATAAATTAGCATTCAACCTAGGAGTTCATGATTCTTAGACTCTGTGTGTGTGTGTCTCAGTCTCTCTCTATGTATATGTATATGTATATATGTATGTGTATGTACCATTTAAACATACATGGTACAGTGGTACAGAGCTCTGGTTTTATCATGTGGAAACTCCACTCTCTTCAAGTTGACAAACATCTGTAACTTAAAGTTTAGGAGACATGGTTGGGATACAGAAAGTTACTTGTCTGTGATGAAGCAATTAGTTGAGAGAGAGAGAGAGAGAGAGAGAGAGAGAGAGAGAGAGAGAGAGAGAGAATATACAAAACTCCAACACAGGATTTTCTGACCACAGAATTGACCCTATATCCCCTAGAGGGGGTGGGGGTGGGGGGAAGAGAGAGAAATAAGTATTTATTTTCAAGCATATGCTTTTCACTATACTAATCTTCTACAAATATCATTTCATTGGATCTTTATAACAATCTTGCAAATTAAGATCTATTATTATTCCCATTTCACAGTTATGAAAACTGAGGCAGAAGACTTTAAATAACTTGCCTGGGGTCACACAACAAGAAATTGTCAGGACTTTCAGACCCTAGGTCTAGTGTTCTGTGAACTATGGCCCCATCCAACTACCCTAAAGTAACTTTGCCTTTCATATGCCCACACATACAGATCCAGATAAAGATACAGCTATAGATAGAGACGTCTTATTTTCAGCACAGCCAAGTATCTAATAATGTTGCCACTAATTCCTTATTATGAACACTCCTTTTTTCTTATTTCAACAAATTGTCATATAGTTTTTCCCACAGAGTTTTGATGTATTCGATGTCTGCGGAAGCCACCAAGATCCCAAAATAGTCAAGCCAGCTGGGTTTTGCCCTTAGCAAAGCTGTTCTATCATTTTCTCAGTCCTCTGCTTTACACACACAGCTCTGATGCCAGTATGTGCATTTTTAACTGATGAGAACTTTTTCAACTCTTTAATTTTTAAAGAAATGCTACCGTCACCACTCCTCCAGAGCAGACATTACCTCTTGTGTATTTGGTATATTATGTGGTTTCTCTTTCTTCTTGTTGTTGTTTAAAAATAATAATTTGCATTAAAATGTGATCCTTACAATTTCATCATTTATCTGCTCTGTGATACAGTCCTCTCCCAGCAGCCAGAAACTTCTTTTCATGAGCCTGTCATGTAATTACAAATCAAAAAGGACTGTGTTGTCACCTGAAAGCCAAACATTCTGTTGATGAACAAATGAGTGAACTGCAAGGGCAGAGATTTTGCCCCTAGGAGTCCATCCTGTAGGGCAGGGGAATAATCTACTAAACCAAAGGTTCTTACTCTGGATTCTGAGAACTTGTATTATATATTAGTATAATGAGTTCCCTTTATAATCCAGAGTTTTTCATTTTGCATACTTAAAAACATCATTTTGATATTGGGTCCACAAGTTTCACCAGATTCTCAGAGGGTTGCTTGATACACACACACACACACACACACACACACACACACACACACACACACACACACACAAACACACCCACCCCTAAATCTTTCTGATTTCAAAGGGAAAATTTATTGCTGTGTACCTGATCTTTTCAGAAGCATAGTTTTTTCCACAATATTGTTATTATTTCTAGTAGGTAATAACAATAACAGTTTACACTGAAATAGAGAATTACTGCTACAAAATACTTTAACATTATCAAATTCAATCCTCTCCATGAGGCAGTGTGGTACAATGGAAAGTTCCAGATGGGGTTCTCAATCAGTTATTTATGGTCTCCTTGACTCTGAACAAATTCTAGAATGAACAAGTCTCTGACTCCTCCACTGTAAAATAAGGGTATTGGATGAGATGAGCATTTAAATTGTAAATTGATGAATCTGTAATATCTTTATATTTTATCATGTTTATCATTCATGACAAATCCTAGTTTCTAACCAATCCCTTTCACAAATGCCCTCAAGAGAATATCTTTTTAGCACGTATGATTTCTAATTTTCCTCTTTATATGTCTAGACCCTAGTCATAACTTACATGCATTAACTAAGAAAGGAAGGAAGGAGGGTGTGAGGGAGGGAAGTAAAGAGTAAAAGAAAGGGAATAAAAGAAAGTGAAGGAAGGAAGGAAGGAAGGAAGGAAGGAAGGAAGGAAGGAAGGAAGGAAGGAAGGAAGGAAGGAAGGAAGGAAGGAGGGAAGAAGGAAGGAATGAAAGGAGAGAGGGAGGGACGAACATCTTGAGACCAGGAAAGTCTATAGGCTTCTGAGTGAGCTAATTAAACATCCTCTAATGCTAGAATCAGTCAATCAATAAACATTTAAGTGCTTCCTATATAGCAGTACTGAACTGAGTAAGAAGGTTAACTAGGACCCATTAAATTCGACTTTCTCCCTTCTGAACTAAGGAGCAACATGGATAAACATGAGCCAGAAATACATTTGAAACTACTATTGAATAAAGGTTGATGGTCTATATGATCTTTTAGGTGCCTCCAAACTACAAATTCTATTGTTCCATAATTCTAGTTTCTGAGAAGGCTTGAACTTGGAGTCAGCAAGTCCTAAGTTCAAGTTCCCCTTGAAAGCCTTTTTAACTGGGAGACCATGAGAAAATAATTTAAACTCTTTTAGTCTCAGGGGCAGCTAGGTGGCTCAGTGGATAGAGCACTGGCCCTGGAGACAGGAGGACCTGAGCTCAAATCCAGCCTCAGACACTTAATAATTACCTAGTTGTGTGGCCTTGAGCAAGCCACTTAACCCCATTGCCATAAATAAAAAAATGAATTTTTTAAAAACTCTTTTAGCCTCTATTTCCTTATTTGTTTTTTCAATAATTGAATTTATTTATTTTTACATTTCCTTATTGTAAAAAGGAGATAATAGTAGTCCATACTTCACAGTTGTGAAAATTAAATGAAATAATATATGACTTCATAAACATTAATGGGTCTAATAAATGCTAGCTATTAGCATTATTATTTTCATTAATATTACATTATACATGACTGAAATGTACATCAACATAATTGTAAATACTATATAATTCCAATAAGAGGAGGTTTTCCCAAGGGAAATTACTGTCTCTATAAAATATAGTACTTCTGTTAATGCTTAAGCTTAATTATTCTATCATCATTATAACCACCACATATCTACCTCAGTCTAGTACAGGGAGATTGAAGTGTTCAGTTTAAAATTTATTCATTTGTCCCTAAAAATTATTTTATCACTCCAAATCTGTTTTTCTCCTTGATGTTCATTCTGGTTACCTTTTATAAATCAATAGAGGAGGAAGAAAAATAGGAGGAGAAGAATTAGGGGGAAGAGGAGAAGAAGTTAAAGGAAGAAGACAAGAAGGAAGAAGAAAAGCAGGAAGAAAAGAAAGAGAAAGGAAAAAAAGCTGAATCTAATGGACCAAAGACTAAGGCTGAAAATTAACAGATTGTTTTAAATCTCATTCCTTACATTGCACTTTTTAAAAATCTGGGATTATAATCATGGTCATTCAAATTACTCCTGCAGATATCTTAACCTGTTATACTATAATCTCCCTGAAGGAAAGAGCCCTTGGTTTTCCCTGCATTTTTCTCTCTCTTCTAATACCTAGCTCTGTGTTCTGACACAGTAGGCCTTTAATAAAGGTGTGTTGATTTTTCTTTGACACCAAATGGTTGAATCAGGGGCAAAGAATAGAAATCAAAGGAGGAAAATTACCTGAGAAGCTATGTTTATCGAGGGGAATTCTGAACAGGTGCAACTTAAATTTTTGACTCCCAAGACTTAAGGTCTTTAATTCTGATTCTTGCCTTAAATTGTACTGCCCCTCTTGGATTCCTTTGCCCATTGTTGAAAGCTAAGAATGTTGTCTAGGCTTCATGGTAGTTTAAGAGTAAAGATCAGAAGGACAATACATATTAGATATTCACATCACCATCATCCTTACTGTACAGTGCACGCATACACACACACACACACACACACACACACACACACACACATGATAATGCAGAGATTTTAAGGAAATATTTGCTTTCCCTTCCCAACTCAGCTAAGTGATGTGGTCATAACATGTAAGAGGCAGGGAGAAACAAAACCAAGCTGATAAAACATTAGGAAGAAGTACAGCAAAATTCTTTCCCCGAGTCTTCCAAAAAAATCTCAAAAGCACATTAGACCAAGTCTTAATTAAGAAATTCAAGGAAAGAATTCCAGTCATATTTTCTAGCCCAAGTCAGGATAGGGAGACAGAGAGTGTGATAATAATAATAATAATAATAATAATAATAAGCAATAACAATAATATCTGTGTCTTAAAACTTGTCTTATTAATTCATCCTTTCTCTTTCAAGAGGTGGGCTAAGCATCCTTCATCATCCATCCTCTGGAATTGTAGGTTAATCATTCCATTGATTTAGAGTAGTTCAGTAGTAGATTTCTCATTTACTTTCCTCAATATTTTAATAAGAAAAAAATGTATTCATTTCTTACTCAAGCAAAGAGAAAACTAAAGTACAATTTTAATCTCATTCATTAAACCCCTCCTCCAAAATGTAGGAAAATCCAAACTGAATTTTAATTACTGGCATTATGCTGCCACCCAATGAGAATCAGTTACTGACAGCCTAGCCAATGCAAGCATGGTCTTATTTCAGCAGAATGTATCACCACTCAGTGGCATTGTAGCCATAGAATTCTGTAAACACATTCTGATATAAACCACTGTGAAAATTACATTTCTGAATGAGCCAACTGGGTCCACAATATCATCAGAAGTAGTAATTTATTATTCAGTTTAATAATTAGAAGTAATTAACTTGTAGAAGCAATTAGAAATAGCAATTTATTTCTTAATGTAATGGGATGCTTTTTCAATGTGTGTTTGAATATTTAGCAGCCAATAATTACTTTTTTTAAAGATGGGGGAGAATAAGGAAAAGTTAACTATTTATTCACACTCTCATAGGTGCCTTGGAAATAAATCTAACCTTATAGCCCACCCACAAATAGCTGAAATTCGTCACATACCGCCTGAATGGAATGATGCTGTAGACCAATGCATTCTCACATGCTTGGACAGGGGTTGTGTTAGGATTCCAGATACTGTATATAGAATTCTGATTTGGGGGTTGGGGGGTGAGGGGGAAATCCTACTGGCTGACTGTTCTTCATGATATGTGCAATTGTGCCCCCTGCTGGAAAGAGAACTTCATGTTTAGAGGACCTCATTCCCTAAGACTGGAGGAGATAATACAGATAATAATAATAGTAATAATAATAATAATAATAATAATAATAATGATGATGATGATGTTTGTCCTTCGTTCTTGAAGAAGACCACAACAACAGGGAGCTGAATTGGCATTATGTAATAAGGCAAGCATAATGGATCTGTAGTAAGAAAAGTAAATTCCAAATCTTTCCTATAATCCTTTCTAGACTGTTCCTCTCTAAATTAAGGGCAATAATATTTGTATAACATGTTTTATTGAGAAAATGCCAAGTTGTCTCTGGCTTTTTTGATCTGATAAAATATTTTTCAGTCCTAGGGATTTAGAGATTATAAATCAGTCTTCTTATTTGTCCCTTGATCCCATAATAGGATTAAAGATTCTATGTGTCAAGAGTACTGGCTACTAAGTTAGAATGACTAGACCTTCATTGGACCTGAAAGTGAATGAACCCTTCCTCATCTGAAATTTGGTAAGGCATCTTCATGAATATTCCTGTGAGGGGTGGGGGAGATACCACCCTAGCAGTATCATGCTTTCAAGAACATGGCAAAGGGCGTATGTCCTGGCTATGTGAGCTTGGACTGCCTCCTATTCTGAATATAAGAAACTGAAAAGAAATACTGAGATGGATGTTTCCACTTGGAGGTAATACTGTCAATTTTAGAGATTGGAAGTTCCTGAATCCTCAGTTGAGCCAGCTAAATCTAAGGATCAGTCCCTAGCACCTATTTCAATGATTTTTGGAGGAAATGACCATCAGTAATAAGAAGAGCTACTCTCAGCCTGGTTTGCTGAAGTGACAATCAGAAAGTCATTACACTAAATATAGCTGAGAATCTCAAAAGAAATACAATTGCAAGTGAACCTCTCCAAGGAAAGAAATTAATCTATTTCCTTCTTTCCTATTTTTCCCCCTTTCTTTTATTGGTCCCCTGAGTTGACTCTTTCACTCTTCTATGGCTTACATTCTCCTTCAAACTCTTTGGGCATATGAACTAGCAAAGAATTTTGAGGTGAGAGGACATCAGTCTCCAGGTAGTGGTACAAAAACCTGCTTTCCAGAATAAAAGGACATGTGTCCTCTGGATGTTTCTATGGAAAAGCTTTGACCCACCTGGTTTTTGTTCTATCTAATCTAGAGTTTTAAAGGTCCAAAATCTAAAAGGGGAGAGGAAAGGAATAGGTTAGGGTGGCTGTCAGTGTGTGTTTGTGTGTGTGTGTGTGTGTGTGTGTGTGTGTGTGTGTGTGTGTGTGTGTGTGGTTAGGGAAAAAACATCCTCTCATTCATTAACTGAATCATTTTTTAAAAGAGTTCTGGAGACAGTATAAGTATTCACCAATATATGAATTATACTTTTCAGGTGTATTATTATAATGCTTTTGTTTATTGAGAAAATTCAACTTTATTTAAAATGTTAATTAATTCAAAACAGCTTTTCAGTATAAATAAATCATCAATAAAAGGACAATAAAGGTAAAACTACTATCATGTTAGGATCCATTAAATTTCCTTATGTGAAAGAGAGGTTTTCAAACTTGAAAAGGTAGGAACCAGCCCCAGCATACTGAAGGGAGCAACAATAAAGGTATGAAGAACGATGATTTGTCTTTTATCTAGGACACAGATGTTTCACTCTGTATGTAAGTTTGACTTTGTACCAAGGCAATACAACTAAGACCAGCAGTTATAAACTTCAGAAAGTTGCCACCATCCAATTTTCTCTTAATATAAATAAAAGCAATATAGAACCAGAAATGTCCTAATGTAACAACTAGAAATGTCTAACAATGTTAAATTGGGTAGCTATTTGAAGAAATTAGTTCCCTGTTATTTAAAATGTGTTAGCTGAGGCCGCATGACTATCTATCAGGGATATTAGAGAAAGAAGTCTTGTAATGGGTGGGAGGTTGAACTAGGTAACTGTAAGTTTCATCATCATCATAATTGACATTTAAGAATTATGAGGTATTCATATTATGAGTAATAACATTAATTTTGGCTATTAGCATAGTGGATAGAGCTCTGAACCTATACTAAGGAAGACCTCAGTTTCCTGAATTCAAATGTGGCCTCAGATACCTACTGTGTGACCCTGGGCAAATCAGTCCACTCTGTTTGCCTCAGTTTCTCATCTGAAAAATGAGTTGGAGAAAGAAATGGCAAAGCATCCCAATATTTTTGCCAAGAAAACATCAAATGGGGTTGTGAAGAGTCAGAGATGAGAGAATAACAACAAATTTTTATACATTCTAATACCACTCATAGTTCATAGTCCTCTAAAAATTCCAATATAATATTTTATTTGATCCTCACAATAATACTATGAGGGCAGGACTCTTATTCCAAATTTAAAACTATAGAAAATGAGGATCAGAGAGGTTAGGTAACTTTTATAGGGTCATGTAGTTAGTTAAGTGCCTAAGTCAATTATTCAAACTCAAATCAAGTCTAACCACTATACTAGGATATTAATATGGTTGCAGGATTCTGGGAACACTCACAGAACTTATGTTGCACACCATATGTAAAAGCACTTGATTGAATTTCATCATTTTATTCTTGTACATTGTTGTATAATTGTTTCATATGTGTTTTTAATTTTTTAACAAAATGTTAAGCTACAAGACATCAAGATTCTATCACAGACTTCTTAACATACCCTAGGAAGAGTCTGACATTTTATGTTATACATAGTAGGTAATCAATTAATCCTTACTGAATTAAAGACATATACATAAGCTGGACCTACAGAACCATGGAAAAATTTGGAAATTATCTGCAAGACAAATTCATATAAAGCATCATATTTAACTTTAGAATGATATATTTTTCATTTTCTTTTAATATCTTAATTTACATCAAAAATTAACATTTTCATATAAAAACAGAAAAATTACATATGAAACACAGCTTTCTTTTTAAAAAACATAAATAGCAATATCAGAATATCATTTTGAAAGCTATCCTGCTTTCTTATGTTTTCTTCTAAATGACTAATTTATTTTTGGTGAGGCATTGGAGTTGTCACTTGCCCAAAATCATACAACTACTAAGTATCAAGTGTCTGAGGCCAAATTTGAACTCAGGTCCCCCTGGCTCCAGAGCTGGCATTCTATTCACTATGCTACCTAGCTGCCTCTGTCCTATTATTTTTAGTCATTTAAAATAATATATCAATTACACTTTTCTCTTCTTCATCTTCCTTCCTCTTATCCTTGTCATTTTTATTTTTATTCGTTTGCAATAGTATCATTATTTCCTACCTCTCTTCTCTTCCCCTCAATCTTTATAACAATTACATATAGTCAGGCAAAATAAATTCACATATCGGTCTTGTCCAGAAATGTATATCCAGATACATTACTGGAGTTCATCACTTCTATGTCAGAAGATGAGTAACATGATTCTTCATAATATTAAGGAATAATGTATTATTCTAGGCTTTTTAGTGTTTTTAATTGAAATGAGTTTTCCTTTATCAAAAGATGTTTCTGTATCTATTTCAGAAATAGAACAGAGGACTGTTCCTATTTTTAATATGGTTTATTGTTGTAGTTCTAATATAGAATCAAGTCAGCATTACTAGTACAACTCTTAACTGTTCGTATATTTTTATTATATTATCTTATAAATATTTTATTTAAAGTTTTTTGTTTATATTCCTTAGGATATTAATCTTTTCCTTCTTTTATCTCTACTTAATTTAAGACCATATTTTGTACCATAGAAGGAATTTTGTAGGATCCTTTTTTTCTATTTTCACAATTTTGAAATACTAGAATTAATTTTTTTAAATGATAAAATCCATTTGTAAATGTATCTAGTTCTAGACTTTCTTTTTTATTACTGTTTGTTCAATTTCTTTTTCTGGTACTGAGTTACTTAAATTCTCAGTTTCTTAAAGTGTTTATCTGAGTATTTCTTATGTTTTGTTAATATTCATCTCTTCCATTTAAATGTCAGAGTTGTTATATAACTAGGCAAAATATTTTCTATTAATCTCTTTTATCTCTTCTTCATCTATTATTATAAATTCACCTTTATATTTTTGATTCTAGCAATTTTATTTTCCTCTCTCTTTTTAAATTGGCTAGTTAGTGATTAATTTATTTTAATATCCCTCTAAAAAGATTCTAGATTTAATCAACTGTTTTTTTCCAAGTGTGATCATCTCTTCTTTGATTTTTCTTTTTTAGTTGAATTTTTTTTGTTGATTTTATAGTTTTTAGTTGCACATTGACTTCATTTATATTAATTACTTCCCTCTTTTTATTGAAGACATTACTTAAAGGTACAGAATTTTTCCCTCAGGACTACTTTGTCTCCAATATAAAAATTTAGGGCTATTGTGTCAATGTGATGTGAGGAGGAAAATCTCTTATTTCTAGGACTTTTCCTTTGATGAATCAGTTCCTCAGGATTAAATTATTTAGTATTGACTTAATTTTAATTGTTTCTTTAAATAACATTTGTTGGATATATTTTACTGCATTATGTTCAATAAAAGTACTATTTAATATTTAATATTTTGCATCCATATATTTCTCTCAGAATTAAACCTATCTAGCCAAAAAGATAAATGCAAAAGAACTGATAAATAGGAAATAATTTAAGAATATGAATTAGAGTTTTAGAAAACTTAGATATGATAATTCTCTGGGAATTACTGGCTAGAAATAGAAAGTTTTATACATATATATGTATGTATATATGCATATATATGTAGTGTGTGTGTATGTGTGCATTCATACATATATTCCTGCTACATAAATCACCTTTATAAAAATTTACTAAATACTAGGGCATAAAAACTCACAATTAGATGCAAAAATGTCTCTTTTCCCCCTAAATTGTTTTGTTTTTGTATTGCTTGTTTTTGCAAAGCAATGAGATTAAGTGAATTGCCCAAGGTAAATGTCTGAGGATGAATTTGAACTCAGGTCCTCCTGACACCTCAAATTGATTAGCTTTTAATTTAAATGTTAAAACATGCAATATATACATATATATATATATATATATGTACATACATATATGAACAGAGAGATATGGATAGATGGATAATTTATATTAATCAAGGCTGCCATTTTAAAAATATATGATAAATTCAATATATTATTTTCAAATTAGTTGCCTTGTCTGTGTTGACTTCTAAATGTCCTACTTTGTGGATTTTAAATGCTTTGGTTGACCCCTTTATTGGGGGGATATATTACCTTTATTACCACTTTCTAAAACCCTCAGTGGAGGAAAAAAATGATCTTTTTAAATTAGCATAATCAAGCAGAACCAGTTCACACATTAGTTATGTCAGAAATTTCATAGCTCATTTTGAACCTTGTAGCATGATTCTTTATCCCCTAGCACCCTAGTTTCATTTACAATATAAAATCTTAATATACTGTTTTCTTCTCTTCTAGGAATTATATTAGAGTTAGATGCTTTATATCAGTGATTGTGATTATATTTGAATCTTGGCTTGTTAACAATGTGGAATTATTGTTTTTTTCTGTATTTGTGTCATGAATTTCCTGGTTCCATAATATCTTAATAATATATTCATGTTTTCTTATTTTTCTATCCTTAACTCCCTAAATTTGTACTTTGGGAAAAGGGTCTAACTCTGAAATTCTGGAAAGAATATAATGGCCTTATTTGACGTTGACCTATATTCAGTGTGATCTGGTTGATGAGTGCTACATATTTCTGAAAATTCAGGAGAATCTGATCAGTAAAATAACAATGGGATGGTCTTTAATGTAGAAATCTGAATTAGGATTGTCTTCAATAGGGCAGTCTAATATGGAGGAGATCATGATTACTGAACCCATTCTTTGTTAAGAGTCATTACATCATGCTTTCTGCTCAGTCTCTCCTCAAATCTTTTTAAAAGCAAAGAACCTTAATCAAGGAGTTAAGAGATTTTAAAGCATTCAAGATTCATTAACTGGAACTATGCCCCAAAAACTAAAAATCCTTTGACACGACAATACCAGTTCCATAACTCAAGAGATTATCCAAAAAAAAAGGAATCATGTGCAAAAATATTTGCAGCAACTCTTTTGGTGGGGGGCAAGAATTGGAAATTGATGTGATGCCCAACAATTGGAGAAGGTTTGAGCAAGTCATGGTACAGCAATGTGATGAAATACTATTGAGCTACAAAATCATGAATTTGATGGATTCAAGAAAAACCTGGGAAGACATATTAGCTAATATAAAGTGAAATTTGTAGAACTGGGAGAGGAATTTATACAGTAGTAGCAACATTATAAAGATAATCAACTGTTAAAAACTTAGCAGCTAATCAATACAATGACTCATGACAATTCCAAGGAACTTATAATGAAAAATATTCTCTTCTATCTAGAGAACTAATGGACTCAGAGTATAGATTGAAGGTTATTATTTTTCTTTTTCTTTTTTTTCAGAATTTGGATAATATAGAAATGTTTTTCATGGCTTTACATATGTAATGAGTATTAAATTTTTTGCCTTCTTAATGAGTGGGGGAAGAGTGGCATGAGGAAAAAAATTTGAAATGGAAAACAAAATTAAAAGTCTTTTAAAGAAGCATGAACCCTTGTTTGGAGTCAAACTGGAAGACCTCTATGCAGTGTCTTTTGAATTTAGTTATATTTCTTCTCTTAATACCTGAAGGCTTATGGCTGTTATTTTGTATGGATCTGGGCTAGCCAAATGCACTAATCATTTTTAAACTTTATGATTTTTATTTCACCCTTGCTGGAGCAGTTGTTATGGGTCTGGGGTGTTCTATTTCTTTTTACTTCACCATCTTATGGAATGTCTCCCAATGACAAATTGTTAACTACAATTATAAGAAGGTAAGTGAATCATCCTTGGTAAATCAGACCAAATAAATAATTTGGTCACATGTTTCAGAGGCACCCATTTAAAATAATTCTAATTTTCAGAGTCAAAAATTGTGACCTTGGCACAGAATTATTAAATAATATTCTTTAATGATAATATAATGAGCTAAAGTTTGGGTGACATAATATATATAGAACTAGTGGCAAAGTCAGAAAAGTCTTGAGTTGTCCCACTTCTAACACATATTTGATGTGTGATCTGAAGTAATTTAACCTCTCAGTGCCTCTGATAAATTCTATTATTGTTGTTCAGTTGTTCAGTTGTATATGACTTTTTGTGATGTCATTTTGGGAGTTTTCTTGATTAAGATACTGGAATAGTTTGTTATTTCCTTCTCCAAATCATTTTACATATGAGGAATTGAGGCAAATAGGATTCAATGACTTGCCTTAGGTTACATAGCTAGTAAATGTCTAAGGCCAGTTTTGAACTCAGGTCCTCTTAACTTCAAGACTGGCACTCTATTCTTTCATCTAACTCCCCCAAGAAGTTTTGGAAAACCATAAATGATATTAAAATTTCCAATGAGCATTGGTATAACAATTTTCCTGAGAACTCCCTATATCAATGAAATCACAGATCCAAATGCACCCATATCAAATAAATGAAATCAGTAACCTGAAAACACATGACAAGCTAATACATAAGCCCAAATTTTATTTAACTACATCTAAGAAGTAAACTATTGAACAGGTCAAAAACTGTATGATTGAAAAGTGTTCAGAGAACAACAAACAGGTTTATGAAGAGATTCAAAATCAAGGCATTTGTATTGTGTTGAAGTAATGGGAAATGTGTTTGCCTAGAGCCTTTGGAAAGTGGTAATCATTCTCCTTAAATATTTGAAAGGCTGTCATGTCATGTGAAAGATGGATTAAATTTTTTTTCTTCTTGGCCCCAGAGGGTAGAATCATGATTAAGGTGAAAAACTTAGAAGAAGACAGATTTGGGCTCAAAATAAGGAATAACTGCCTAACTATTAGAACTGTCCCCCAAAATACCTGAAAAATAGTATGGCAAAAACGAGATATAGACCCACATCTCACACTCTATCCCAAAAGATCAAAATGGGGAAAAAAGATTAAGATATAAAGGGCAATATTATAGATAAATTTTCAGATCAAGAAATGCTCTATCTGTATGATCTATGGAAAGAGGAGAAATTTATGACCAAATATGAAATAGAGTACATTGTAAAATGAAAAATGAATGATTTTGACTATATTAAATTTAAAAGTTTTTTTCACTAATAAATTCAATGATACCAAGATTAGAAGGAAAACAGAAATCTGGAAATAGTTTTCATAGCCAGGATTCTGATAAACAATTCATTTCTCAAATATATAGAAAATTGAATCAAATTAATAAAGTTGCAAGTCATTCTTTATTTGACAAATGGTTAAAGGGTATGAATAGGCAGGTTTCAAATGCAAAAGTTAAAGCTATAATCATATGAAAAAATACTCCAAATCATTTTTGATTAGAAAAATAAAAATTAAAGCAACCATGACTGACTAAGATGACAAAAATGGAAAATGGACAATATTTAAGAGTTTGTAGAAAGATTGGGATATTAATGCATTGTTCGTAGAGTTAATCACCATTCTGGAGAGTAATATGAAACTATACAAAGAGCAATAAAACTGATCATACTCTTTGACCCAGCAATACCAATACTAGGCCTGTATCCAGAAGAAATCATAAAAAGGGAAAAGTCCAATATGTTCCAAAATATTTGCACCAGCTATTTCTTGTAGTGGCAAAGAATCAGAAATTGAGGGGATGCCCCTCAACCAGGGAATGGTTGAACAAGTTATAATAAATAAATGTTATGCAGTACTATTATTCTATAAGAAACCATGGATTTTATTTATTGAGTACAAGGGTAATAGACCCATATTTTAGGAAAATCCCTTTGGTGCCTGAATGGAATGGGGAAAGTTGAGATAGGCAGACCCAACTTATTGCATATTTCAATATTGCAGAGTGAGATGATCAAGTTCTCAGCCAAGAAGGAGAAAGAAGGAAAAAACTATGGCAATTATAGTAATGAAAATATTGGGAAGAACCAATGAAGGAATTGGAAGAGTGAGTTGATAAGAGAGGTTTGATTGAATTACCTAGCAGTAGTGAAGACCCAGAGATTATGCAACATAAATTTGTAGTGGATGCAATCAGAATAATTATGTGTGTTTTTTTTCCTCCACTTTCAATTAACAGTACTGTACATGTATAGAAATGAGGGTGGCAAATGGTGGGAGTGAGTCAAGGGTGAGATTTAGGAAAGCATGTTCAATGGAATGATAAAGGTAATAGGAACAAAGAAAAGAGTAGCATAAAGCTGAACTGGTCCACCAAGGATAAGAAAGGAGAAACAAGAATAAGTGGAAAGTATAGGGAAGATGGCCTTGAAGGGTACTGAGGGGTCACAGTACTGGAGGTTACAGTGTGTGAAAGAATAGGACTTGTTAAGGAAAGGCAGAGGAAGAGACAGAAAACCAATAGATTTTAGTTAGATAAGGGAATCTCAGATTACTTGAATATGAGGGTGGTACAATTCTAAGTGATAGCAAGATCCATGGAAATTTCAATTTTGTGTGAGACTGAGATGGGGTGGACGATTAGGTCACAGAAATGAAGAGGTTAAGGAATTGAATCAGTTCAGATTAGGATATTTGAAGAAGAGTCAATATTTGTGTTTTACTCTCAGATAAGGGCACAGTGGATACAGAGCTAAACTTAGAAACAAAAAGACTTTAATTCAAATCCAGAGCTAGATATTTACTAGTCCTATGACTAGGAGAGTCACTTAACCTGTGTTTGTCTCAGTTTCCTCCTCTGCAAAATAGGAAAAATAATAGCACTGACTTCCTAGAATTGTTATAAGGATCAAATGATATATCTGTAAAGTATTTAGCACCTTTCAGGTGCTTAATAAATTAATCTTCTGTTCTCACTAATAGAATGTAGGATCCTTAAGGAAAATTGGACTTTTAATTTTATCTTTTTAGTCCCAATGCCTAGCACAGTGTTTGAATCAGCAAACATAATAGATGCAAACTCATTAATTAGTGATTATTAGCAAATTTTAAGTGATAAAATGATATATTTGCATTGTTTTACTCACAATCATTCCTTTGTACTTTTTATTTGAGCATTTTGATTAAATATTCTATTTATGGATTTCTTGCATATATATGCATACATACTTTTATGTATATTTATATATGCATTATATGTATGCATGCATGTATACATACATATATATATATACATTTAATATATACTTGTATGTGTATATATATGTATATAGAATTCAATCTTTTCAATCACATATGACACCCATGATTCTATTTTGGGGTTTTCTTAACAAAGATACTGGTATGAATTGCCTCTTCCTTATCCAGCTCATTTTACAGATGAGTTGCTCAAACAAATAGGGTTTAGTGCCTTGCTTAGGATCACACGTTATTAAGTGTCTGAGAATGGATTTAAACTCAGGAAGATAAATGCTCCTGAATCTAAGCTCAGTAAGCTCCACTCTTCTAAGCTCAGTAAGCTCTACTCCAAGATTCTTTGAATTGAGAAGTCAAGAATTGTTTTTGTTTTCTTTGTTTGTTTTCACTGAGAGGTATCAAAACAAAATGCTAACAAAAGTTTCCTGAGTAAATAAAAGTTCTCTAAAACAATAATGTCATATAAATCATTAGTTTGTAGATTGAGAATTATTCTAGGTATTTTAATCAACTTCTGGATAAGTTTCATTAGTTTAGATTATACCTCAATCACTGAACTCCAAGGAATATGCAATCTCAATGTGGTCACTGTCTCCAATAATGCAAGTTTACCACTCATCCCTGCCTGACTGTTCTGTACAACTCTAATTCAAGTTCTCCCATTAATTAACCATAGGGGATAAAATCCAATATGCTGGTTTGGAAGTTTCTTGACATGGAGTAGTTACAAATGAATGATATAGGATGTTTCCTAGTTTATGTGATCTTTTTCTAAAACGATTAGCTCAATTTTCCTTGTTTAACATTTCTGTGATGACTCAGTAGTTCACATTTACCATTAAACTGAAGATGTTTCCCAGTAGAATGACCAAGCTTATTGTTTCATCAACAACTGGATTTGAACGAGTTAGCCATCCATAGTTCTTGGAGCCTGCCTTGCTATACTAACATCTCAGGAATAGGTGGGTTGAAGCACAATACAAAAGAAAATGTTGCTAAAGGGACAGAAAAGGAAAAAAAGTCTTAACAGATGTTCCATCTTCTATCTCAATAATTTATCTTAGCTCTGCAGTGGGCCCTATAAATGAACTATAGATTATTCTCTAATGAACAATCATTGATTTTTCTCCCTGCTTGGTGCTACATGCTACTGTTCCCATAGGATATTGATGGCTGCTATTTGTTTTCTGAAACCAAGGATTTTTTTAATGCTTGTCTTTACTGGAATCCCATGTCTATAAGGCAAAGGAGTCATTTCTCATATGAGAATTCTCAAGGTCTTATTGAGATATATCAGTACTCTAGTGGAGGAAAAAAATTCAATTATTGCTTTAGTTCTACCACAAACCCCTGAGCCATGCATCAAAAAACTTATGAGCACCAGGACAGTACCAGTAAGTACACTTACTGGCCATCCACTCTTAAGAGTTCTAATATTCCTTCATCAGTGTTTTGTATCCTTTCAGATTTTGCTTATTCATATCTCATTAATCAGCCAAATTTATCATCTGCTCTTATTACATGTATTATACATATAAAAGGATATCTTATAAAAATCCTTTTAAATACTTACTTTGACATTTGAATTCCTTTGGTTTTTATGTATTTAGGGAAGAAGAAAAGAAATCAATATTTATTAAGTTCCTACTTTTTTCAGACCCTGTACTAAGCTTTTTATAATATCTGCTTTGATCTTTTCAATAACCTTGGAAGATAAGTGTTTTTATTTTCCCCATTTACAGTTAAGGAAAATGAGACAGAAAGACAGAAGTTAAGTGATTTTCCCAGGGTTAATTATTAAGTGCTGAATGTTAGATTTGAACTCAGTTCTTCCTGACTCCAGGCCCAGCACTCATTTACTGCATCACCTAGCTGCCTCTAAAATTAATAATAAAAGCCTTACTAGTAAACATGTAAATATGTCTCCATCCAGCCCTGTCTTAATTCTACTGTTTAAACAGCCTACTATTTGGAATGATCTCTTTTTTTAAAAAGAAATTGAAATTTTTGCATTGCTTTATTGTGAATTTGTCACTTAAAATAACCTTTTATATACAAAATATAATGAAAAAGATTATATGTGAAATATGAATTTATATTACATATCTTTTTAAAAGTACATAACTGATTCACTATTTTACTTTCAAGATTATCCTATTTGTCTATATTTCCTTCTGCAATATTTATTAGTACTATAAGTTTCCAAAGGATTTTGCTTCCCATAGATTTGCAGTTCAAAAGGCTTCATGATAAAAATACATGGAGGGAAAAAGCCTTCTTCTGCATAATAACATAGTAAGAACTTCGTTCACAGGACTTTTGTAGTCCTGGACCAATTCACTTATTCAGAACTTTTGTTGGACTTGGATCTGTTCACTAATTTATCAAAGAATCAGACTATGTAAGAGTTAGAATGGGAGCAGTCATTTAAAACCAATCCCCATCTTTTATAGGTACAACCTTGTTGATTAATAGAGGCAATAACTTCAAGGATTAAAACCTATTTCATTTCTATTTATATCAGCTGGTACTTGAAATGACTTAGGAATGTCCAAGACCATGTTAGTCACTAGAATAGGAAAGTAATATGGGAAACCATGCCTGTTTCTTTGAGGTTTCTGTTTAAACCTGGTCAATCCAAATGTTTAAATCAGTCTCTGAATTGATCTCCCCTCCAACAAACAATGCTTCAATTTGGGGACAATCAAGCTTACTGCATTAGCCCTAAATAGCTCCCCCCAGTAGTCCTTTAGAAGCAATTAAATAAACCCTTTGTACCCTGCCCTGTAATTTAAACCATAGTCCTACTAGCCTTATGAGCTTTCTCCCATCAAGGAGTCTGACAGTTCTTAACTCATATATTTTTATTTATCCTCCCAGTGCCATCATATAGAAGGATAGAGAAAAGAATTGGAGAATTATCCTTATTTTAAAAGGGAAAGTAGCACAGGTAAGTAGCACAGGTGAGTCAGTGTCAAATTCCAGGAACAAAGTTCTAGGAACTAAGTTCTCCCTTTCCAAAGCTCTTTGAGAAGGACAGCATTGTGTCACAAAGTTCAAAAGTCACAAGAAAATAGCAAAAAAACTGAACAAACTCTAAAACTGGATTATCTGTGGCAGAAAATTTCAGCCCTTTTCCTCCAACCTCCTCTTACACACACACACACACACACACACACACACACACACACACACACAAACACAGCGAAACAAACACAAATACACACACAATATGGAATAAGTAGTGTACTTATTCAAAAGTGATGAATTCTAGTACCATTTCTGCCATTAATTAACCATGCGACTCTGAACATCTTATTAGACTTCAGGATTATAGAGCCAGAGCAACAAATTATCTCAATTTCCTCTTCTACAAATTGAGGAAGCAGACTGAGATGATCTCTGTGAGTCCTTCCTATACTCTATAATTCTCTGATCTACTCTCCACACAACTGCCAAATTGATGTGCAATCAAAAAGCATTTATTTTGACTTAACTCCTTCTTCACTTAAATGAGGTGTTGAGTACCCTGGGTGAGGAGAGGAGGAGGCAAAGTATGAAAGAAAATAAGCCTTGGGGGAGGGCATAAACAGTTCAAGAAATGATATGGCTTTGGATGATACTCTGGCTTATGAGGAGGATTGTGTGTACTTGAAAGATACTTGCTTGAAAAGGGGGTGAGGTAAAAATGATTGTAATTATAATTTGATGCAATTTGAGTCAGTGCTGCTTATCAAGCAATAAACAATTTGTGATGTTATCTTGATAACAATAGGTACTTATCAAGCAATCATATAATCAAATGTGATTAATAATATTAGAGTAATGAAAAAAGGGAAGAGGCACAAAGATTTATAATTTTAGAGGGAAAGAAAGGAGAATGTGAATGCTGAGTAAATTCAATTCAATAGATTTAGCCTAGTGAGGGAATAAGATACATTCCCACTTGGGTTTAAAAATCTAAATTAAGCTACAGGGAAGGGGGGACTGGGAAAGGGAAAGATAAGAGAAGAAGGGACTGATAAAAAGGAAGGGTTGTATAAGTAAAATAAACTGAAAGTTAAATTTTTAAAAGAAAAGTCAAAGGGAAAAGGTAGTAAAATTTTGGTGAGGAAGAATAAGAGAAAAAGGAGATCAGTATAAATGGAGAAAGATAGCATGGAGGGAAATACAGAGTTAGTAATCTTAACTGTAAATGTGAATGGGATGAACTGTCCCATAAAATGGAAACAGATAGCAGAATGGATTAAAAACCAAAATCCTACAATATGTATTTTACAAGAAACACATTAGAAAATTCATATACAAAATAATTAAATGATCTAGAACTTGAACCCTTAAGTCTTGGCAAATCCATTATTCTTTCCATTATACCAGGCTGCCTTCAGTCATCTGGAAAATTCACTTATATGAAATGTATCATCAGTTTTTTAATAAAAAACTGTTCTGTGATATTAAAAAAACATTTATTAATCACATTGTATTCTATGATAATGCACATATTTACTGTGTAAAATACATAAAATTACCTTGCATCTTAAAAGAAAAATTTGACCATGTTACTTCTCTATCTCAAAAATCTTCCAGGTTCCCCATAATATTTGTGTTTCAATTTTGAAGACAGCCATACCAATCAAATTAATGGTGGAATGACTTGCACATTATGTTTATTAAAGTGATAACTCATTCTAAAGTCTAAAGTTGATAGTTTTCCTATCAACTTTTGATGGTACTTGTCATGCTTATCATGGTGACAGAGACTGAAAGGGAATCAGGATTCTATTCTGGAAAGGGAACCTAAGAAATGGCTACCATAATCCAAGGATGGCAGCAGGTGCACAGAAATAAAAAGATCCTTAGTCTAGAATATAAGGATCTTTACATAAGAACCACCCATATTATTTTTTTTTATTTTCCATTGTTTCATCTTCACACTGAGAATTTTTCACCAGTATTATACATGTCTACCATTTCCTTTCCACCTCAGCTCTGGAAACTGTAATCAAATCAATGCTATTTTTGTCTTTGGAGACCTCAAATGCAGAGCCAAGATGTCAAAGGAGAGAAGGTACTTTGGTGAGTTCTCCCAATATTCTCCTCTAAACAATTTTAAAATAATGTCCCAAACCTAATCCTGGAGTAACAAAGTCAAACTGAAACATTATTCCAGTTCAAAACATATCAGAAAAAGAAAACTGTGACATGGGGATGAAGGTTGGCCAAGAGTATGAAGTTCCTGATGGGGAACTAGTTGATGGTACTAGAAGCAACAACCATTTTGGGAGCTCCCAAGCCAGATATAGTTAGGAGAACCTGACAAGTGGTCAGAAAGTGATGTATGATCAGATGCTGCTGAGCAAAATGATTACTGATAATTACTTTTTAGTCATAGTCCAAGGATGGAATGGAGCACTTTCTTTTTTTTTAGGTTTTACATATGCAATCATGTTTAACATATTTTCTTATTTATAATTTTGTGAAGGAAGAATGAGAACTAAAGGGGAAAACCATGAGAAAAAGAAAAAAATTGAAACAAGTTTTTTTCATCTTTATTATTTTTTTCCAATTACATATATTCATTCATTTGCAAGTTTGTAAGTTCCACATTTTTTCCTACCACTCTCCCTTTCTTTCCAATCCCGATGACAGTGAACAATCTAGTGTACATGCACAATCATGTTTAACATATTTCTATATTAGTCATGTTGTGAAAAAGGAATTAGAACTAAGGGGGGAAAACAGGAGAAATAAAGAAAAATATCATAAAAGTTAAAAAGTGAACATAGTATGTTTAGATCTGCATTCAAAATTTGTAGTGTTTTCCTCTAGCTGTAGATAGCATTTTCCTCCCAAGATTGTCCTTGATAACTGAATTGCATAGATCTGCATTCATAATAGTTGATCATCTTGGGGCAGCTAGGTGGTACAGTGGATAGAGCACCAGCCCTGGAGTCAGAGTAGCTGAGTTCAAATCTGGCCTCAGACACTTAATAATTACCTAGCTAGCTGTGTGGCCTTGGGTAAGCCACTTAACCCCATTGTCTTACCAAAAAAAAAAAATAGTTGATCATCTCACAGTGTGGTTGTTAATGTGTACAATGCTCAACTTTAATCAGTATCAGTTCATTTCTATGCTATTTTTAAAGTTTAACTGCTCATAATTTCTTACAGAATAAAGGCATTCCATTCACCAATTGATGGGCAGTCCCTCAATTTCCAATTCTTTGCCTCTTCTAAAGAGCAATTATAAATATTTTTGCACACATGGATTTTTTTCTGGGTTTCTTTTAATAATCTCTTTGGGATATATACCTAGTAGTGACATTGCTGAAACAAAGGGATATGGAACACTATTGTCCTATTAGAAACCTGGAGGGACCAGAAATCAGGGAAGCCTGGAGTGATTTGCATGAATTGATACTGAGTGAGATGAGCAGAACCAGCAAAACATTGTACACCCTAACAGCAATATGGGAGTGATGATCAACCTTGATGGACTTGCTCATTCCATCAGTCCCATTCAATCAGGGACAATTTGGGGCTGTCTGTGATGGAGAATATCATCTGTATCCAGAGAAAGAACTGTGGAGTTTGAACAAAGACCAAGGACTATTACCTTTAACTTAGAAAAAAACTGATATCTTATTGTCTGATCTTGCTATCTCTTATACTTTATGTTTCTTCCTTAAGGATATGATTTCTCTCTTATCACATTCAATTTGGATCAATGTATACCATGGAAACAATATAAAGACTGGCAAATTACCTTCTGTGGGGGCTGGGAGGAAGGAAGTAAGATTAGGGGGAAAATTGTAAAAATCAAAATAAATAAAATCTTTATAATTCAAAAAAAAAGAAACAAGGGGGCATGAACAGTTTTATTGCCCTTTGTTCATAGTTCCAAATTGTTTTCCAAAAGGTTGAATCAATTCACAACTCCACCAACAATAAGTACATTTATATCCCAATTTTCCCACATCCTCTCCAATATTGATCCTTTTTTTGGCCATCTCAACCAATCTGATAAGTAAGAGTGGTAACCAAGTTGCTTTAATTTACATTTCTGTATCCAATAATGATTTAGATCATTTTTTCATATGATTATGGATTAGCAACTGGAGAATAGCTATTAATCTGATAAATTTGATTCAGTTCTCTGTATATTTTAGAAAGGATTACTTTATCAGAAACACTAATTGTGAAAATTGTTTCCCAGATTGTTGCATTCCTTCTAATCTTGGCTACATTGGTTTTCTTTATTAAAAAAATATTTTATTAATTTAATATAGTCCAAATCATCTGTGCTGTAATTTACAACGTTTTCTATCTCTTATTTGGTCATAAACTTCTCCCCTCTCCATAGAGGTGACTATTTCTTGTCCTCTTAATTGGTCTATGATATCTTGTTCTTTTATTTCTAAATCTTGTGCCTATTTTCACCTTATTTTAGTATAGGGTATAAGATGTGGTTCTGTGCTTAGTTTTTGCCATACTACTTTCCAGTTTTCACAGCAGTTTTTGATAAATAGTGAGTTCTTATCCTAGAAGCTAGTATCTTTGGATTTATGAAATAATAGATTACTGCAATCATTTACTACTGTTTCTTTTGTAATTTATCTGTTCCTTTGGGTCATTTCTCTATTTCTCAGATAGTAGCAAAAGCAAGTTTTAAAAAGGAAAAGTAGTATACTTTGGTCTGCATTCAAACTCCATAGATTTTTCCTCTGAATATGGTGGCATTTCTCATCCACAAGTCTTTTGGAATTGTGCTTGATCACTGAACTGTTAATAGAAGCTAAGACCATCATAGTTGTTCATCACACAATGTTGCTGAAATTTGTTTTGCTTTTTAAGTAAAAAAAATATGTTCCAATCTATAATTAGACACCATTAATTCTTTTTCTGAGTATGGATACCATTCTTTATCCATTTCATTTTGAGCATTTTCAAGTAAGAGGGAACAAGAGCCTTGAGGAATCATATTGCTTTTGATCACAAGAAATCAGGAACCCTGAGGAACCCTGAGGAAGAGGTTCATTGGGCCTTTCCTCAATAAAAACAGAATAAATATCAAAAAAGCAGTGATTACACCTCTCTCTCTAGATCACATTCCCTTGAAAGCACAAAAAACTTCCAAATCCTCAGAACTAGTTCTGAAAAACATCAGTATGAAAAAAGCCTATGGCTTGAGACAATGCCCCATCCCAACCCACCCACTGACAACTTAGGTCAAATGTAAGTTGAAGTTCACAATAGAGAAATAGCAAAGAAAAAAATAAAATAAACAAAACAAAATGAAAATCATCTAAGCATAAAAACTACTAATTCATAAGACAACGAAATAAAAATAGATACAAGCAAAATCCTAAAGGAAAAAATGAATTGAACACAAGCCCAAAAATAATTCCTAGGAGAGCTAAAAATGATTTTCAAAAATCAAATAAGATTGGTAGAAGAAAACATAGATAAAAAATGGAACAAAGGAGATTGCCCAACATTAACACAAATTAAAAGTTAAGAAATAAACTGTAAAATGAATAAAAAAAAATCTGACCATGAAAAATTACTGTGGTGGTAGAGAAGATCAAGACACAAACACAGAAGGAAACAAGAAAGTAAAACATCTATAAGCAAAACTTCAAAGAAAAATGGAAATTGGATACAAGTTCAGCAAAAAGTTCTGAAATTAATAAAGAGATAAGAAGGGCAAAAGAAAAATTGAAGGGGGGGAATATAAGTGATGCAAGAAAATTATAAAATGGCAACTAACAGCTAGGTAAAAACATTGACTGAAGAAAAACTTTAAAAAAAGAATTAGTCAAATAGAAAGATATAAAAATTGACTGAAGAAAATAATCACTTGAAAAATAGAATTGAAAAACTGAAATGACTATGTGATACACCAAGAAACATTAAAATAAAGGCCAAAAAGTGTGAAATATCTCATGGGAAAAACAACTGAATTGAAAAATAGATTGAGGAGAAATGATTTAAGAAAACCATGACAAAAGAAAAAACTTACACATCAAATTTCAAGAAAGTACCAAAGAAAAACTACTAGATATCTTAGAAGGAGATGACAAAATAAAAATTTTAAGAATCTCCCAAACACTACCTGAAAATGATTATAAAAATGAAAAATTCCCAAAATTATAATAACAAAATTCCAGAGCTCTCAGATCAAATAGAAAATGTTTCAAGCAGGGGCATCTAGGTGGTACAGTGGCTAGAGTACCACCCTGGAGTCAGGTGGACCTGAGTTCAAATCTGGCCTCAGGCACTCATGACCTTGGGCAAATCATTTAACCCCATTGCCTTGCAAAAAAAAAAAAAAGAAGAAGAAGAATCACCTCCTCAGCAAAATTAAATATAATCCTATATACTCCTTCAAGGGGAAAAATGTATATTTAATGAAATAGAGTATTTTCAAGCATTCCTGATGAAAATACCAGAGATGAATTGGAAATTGAAAATTTAACATTCAAACAAATTATTCAAAGAGAAATCATGAAGTACTCAATAAAGTTAAAAATGTTTACGTTTCTCCATGGGAAGATGATACATGAAACTATTAGTAGCTCTATCATTCTTAGGGCAGTTAGAAGGATTCTAGATAGATATAATGCATCAGAGTGATTTAATTATGTTAAGATGAAGCAAAAAAATGGAATAAAGAAAGTAGGATGTCTTGAAAGAAGGGGAAGGAGAGAAAATAGGGGAAATTATCTCATATAAAATTGGCATGCAAAAAAAAAGCTTTTCCATGGTTGGTAAATGGAGGGTGCAATGTTTTAATATTACTCTTATCTAAATTGGTTGAAAGAGGGGGAAATGTATAGTCAAATGAGTAAAAAAAAAATCTACCTTATTCAACAGGGGTAGAAGAGGAAATGGGGATTATAAAAAGGTAGGGTGGATAAAAGAAGGCAATATTCAGAAGCAAAACAGACTTTGGAAAATGGATAACATAAAAAGAGAGAGAATGATTAACAGAAGAAAATAGGATAGAGAAAAACATAGTTAACAATCATAACTATAAACATGATGGGATAAATTCACTTATGTTATTATTTTTTATTTTTGTACAAGTGTTTTTTTAATACATTACTAAAATATTCTTGTTGGATCTATGCCCAAAAGGTTATAAATCTATGATCTCCTTTGACCTAACAATACACAGAGATAAAAGAAAAGGGAAGGAGACTTAATTTGGTAAAAAAAAAAATACATATATTAGTTCTTTTTGTAGTGCAAAGAACTGGAAATCATGGAAATGCTCATCAATTAGGGAATGGTTAGACAAGTTGTGGTACATGATTGTGATAGAATACTATTGCCCTATTAAAAATGACAAGCAAGATAGTTTCAGAAAAAACTGGAAAGATTGAGATAATTTTTTTTCAAAATGAAGTAAGCAGAACCAGGAAAATATTGTATACTGTAACAGCAATAATACAATAATTATTAACTGTAAAAAACAGTTAATTTGATCAAGACAATGATCCAAGACAATTCCAAAGGATCTGTGATGAAAAATACTATCCACCTTCAGAGAGTGAGCTGATGAAGGTAAAATGTAGATTGAAGATTTTTATTTTTCTACTTTTTTATCTGTTCTCTTTTATAACATGATAAACATTTAAAGACGTTTTTCATGACTTCACCATATAATTTGTATCAAATTACTTGCCTTCCCAAGGAAGGAGAAGAAGGGAAAGAATTTGGAACTCCCAGCAAAGAATATTGGATGTTTTTAAAAATTGTATGCTGCAATTGGGAAATATTTGAGTAAATAAATAAAAATATATTTGAGGCAAAAGAAGGGGTCTGAAAATGGAGTCCTCTCTTGTTTCCCTCCCTACCACTGTGACTTCACAAACTAAAACATCTTTCCCTGGTTATCATTCCTTTTACATATTGTATTTCCCTGTGAGAATATATGCTCCTTGATGGTAAGAACTTTGTATTTATATTTATATTTCCTATACTTAATACATAGTAAGCACTTTCTAAATGTTCTTTATTCCTCTATCCTTTGCTCCTTTTCTTTCTTCTTTTCTTTTCCTTTTTTCCCCTCTCTTTTTTCCTTCCATTTCCTCCACCTTTCCTTCCTTTTTTTCCTTCTTTTTCTTATTTCCTCCATTCCTCCTTCCCTGTTTTTAGCCTTCCTTAAAACCTATTTCTACCTTATATAAATTTCTAGTTTCATTTAATTCTTCAAAGTTCAAGTGACACTCCCTTTATGAGATCTTTCTTGTTCCCTCCACCTACAAGTTTTTAGCATTTTGTCCCTTTTGAAATTATTCTGTGTCACTCTGTATATACACTGTAATTACTGCTCACCTGTTGTATCCTCCTAATAGAAAGTAAATTCCTTGATGGCAGGGACTCTCATATTTATCCATGTATCCTGTGCTTAATATGGTATCTTGTACATAATAAGGAACTAATGTATATTTGCTTAATTGAATTGAATGATTCAATCTGGATTCATTGTAATTAGAAACAAAGTAGGGGGCTGTGTAGTGTGCTTAAGTATACTTAAGGTGTGAGTTCCTGCATGTCTGTTTATATTACAAAAGTTAAATCCTTAGGATTGAGAAGTGATTTATCATGATTTATCTTCTACCCAACATAAGCTCAAATCATTAGGAAATGACTGGAAGCATGGTGCAGTGACATCTTTAAAAAACAGTTTTGAAACAACTCGGTTTGCCTGAATACTCTCTGTCTTTGTTACTTTACAAACCACTTTATAAACTATTTTATAAACTTTATAAAGCTAAGATGCAGATTGAAGATTTTTATTTTTCTACTTTTTAATCTGTTCTCTTTTATAACATGATTAATATTGAAATAAGTTTTTATGACTTCACATATATAATTGATATCAAATTATTTGCCTTCTCAAGGAAGGGGAAGAAGGGAGAGAAGACATCCATAGGTGAGTAGCCCAATATCTATTGGGTATCTAGTACCCAATAAATTGAAGTAGAAATTGATTGATTATATAACTAGCAATTATCTCATCATTATATCTTGGGGGTTGGGGGTGGGAGATTGAGCCAAGACACTTAAGGCAAAACAATGATAATTGCTGTTACAATTAGATTATTGGGGGTAGGGGTGGAATTCAGTTCTGAAGCCTTTGGCTTGATTTGGCTATTAATAGTAAAAAAAATCTGAATTAAATGAGTTTCTATGGCTCAGAAATTATGATGATATATAGCTCATTTCTGGGAAGTTTACCTGTATGTTCCACTCGGTGGACTGGAATAGGCAACTAGGGAGAGTGATTGTGTAGTAGTATAGTAATGTCCTTCCCTTATGTCCTATGTGTGCTGTAGCTGTCCTTGGTACTTCTCCAGGGAACCAGTCACAGGTCTTTATTGCTAAAATGGGTCCATGATGATAGAGTATTTCAGATAAACCCAGGATGTATATTGATTCTGTAATTATCTAAGATTTTGATCAATTCATTTAGAACTATATCAGAGAGCTCCACAGGTCACACTAGAAAAAAAACACAAAAAATTGGAGCAAAAGATGGTGAGAAAATGGAGTAGCTATTGAGACTACAAGATGTGTGGAAGTAAAGAGATCATGTAGAGAAGAAGAGACATGACCATCTGATGTGCAAAAATATTAAAGTGAAAATAAACAGGGGCAGATCTGAGGAGAATAGGTCAGGATCCATTTGGAAGATATGAGCAAATTCCTTTCCAATTATGCAGCCAGAACTTAATGATGAGCTAAAAGAAAAACACAACAGGTGTTCTGATATTTAAATCATTGCATGAACCTTTCCAGCTTACCACCATAAAAGCACACCCCCACAGTTTCCCACAGATTTGCCTTACTCCATTAGTCCTTCAAATTCAAGTTCACTAGTGTGAGTAGCTATTTGATAAAGAGAAGAATTGATCCTAGTGGTGAAAGCTGTAGGGGACCCACCTTTTTTTCTTCCTAACAAAAAGTAGCTATCTTGGAGCTGAATTCTCAGCATTTATATTTCAAACTTCTGGGTAGCTTTGTCTCTAGAAGAGATGCTGCAAATTTGACAGATCACAATATAAACCTTTTTTCTTAATAATAGCAACTTTCACTAACTTTTAAAATTATCAACTATTTTTCATACATTAACTCATTATCTTTTCATAACTCTAGGATTTGATAATACAATTATTATTCTCCCCATTTTACTACATTTCAAAGAGGTAAAAATGATATGCCTGATATCACACAGGTATAAAGTCTCAGGAAATACACCAGGTCTCTCACTTAAGTAATCAGAGGTCTATTTTATTGTACTGCTTCTACACCACAATTAACATCTAAACAGCCTTCTCATTCTCCTCACCCCCTCATCATCACCACCACCATCTTCATCACTGAATAGTATTTTAAGCACTTTACATATGCTATTTTTTGTGATCTTCAAAACATCTCTCTGATAAAGATGCTATCAGTATCTCCATTTAACATATGAGGAAACTGAGTCTGAAAGAGGTTAAATGATTTATCCAGGGTCACACAGTCAATATAAATATCACAATTTGAACAAAGATCTTTCTCATTCCAGGTATGGCATTATGTCATATAGTTGCCTATAAACTTAGTATTATGGCATTATATGGGATGCATTACATTTTAAATCACATAAGAATCACAAAATCATAATTTTAGAGTTGGGAAGGAGCTTAGAAGTTATCTAGACTAATTCCTTGATTTTATAGATATAACAATGAGACCTAAAGAGGTTAATCAAGTTCAAACAGTTAACAGTTGTCAAAAACCAGAATTTAGACACAGGCCCAAATAACTCCAATCTCAGATGTAATGCCACATCATCTATAATAAAGAAGGCATTAATATCTATATAAGGTGTAAACATCTGGTCATCATTTAGACAGTGTGAACACACTGTTGTTTCCAAAGGAATAGGTCATTGTTATAGGTATAACTTGCCAAGTCCCTTGGTACTTATTCAGAATATGGTCCCACAGATCTTTACTGGGGAGAGGAGAAAGCAAGTGAATAGCTAAATCCAAGAGACAAGTAAGGAATGTAAAAATTTAGAGAAGTTGGAGAGTCCATAGAGTTTGAAAAGGATCCAATCCTTACCTTCATGAGAGAGGGGATGAGATTTAGAGTTTCCATGGCCCATATGTTCTATTGTGTATATATGTGTGAATTTTTTTATGTATATCTTCTCTATGTTCTTATTTTGGAAAGATGAAATGAATATTTGGTGGGAATGGGATCAAGTCTTGGATAGAACTTAATTCCTTAACTTAATTCTTCCCCTCCAGGCAGTAATAAAAGCTTCTCTTAGATAAGTAGAGGGGAACAAGAGGCTAAAGTTGGCTATTCTGCCTCCCTTTAAGCCATATTTTATGTTAGTACTCACCATGTATGGGTCCTTCTCTACATGAGGGGCTCATCCTATCTCTCTTATTATATATCATCTTACTTTTTGAAAACTGGGTCTTATATTTAATAAGATTTAATTGTATCAACTGACAGAAGTACACAGGTTTGAGATTCCTAGTTTTTAGAAACACAGACTTAAAGGGCATCTTAGAACCTGTGGGAGTAGAGCAGTAGGCATCCTCTAGGGGGGACCCAACCCTGAATTATATGTTTGGAGATTATGCCAGAGTGACTGTTACATGTACATCTGGTTAGAAACTGAGACTGAGAGGGGGGATCCTGCTTTTTCAGGGGCACAGTCCCAGATTTGCTACTGAATAGGAGGCTGAAGAATCAAAAAGAACACATTTAGGAGTAGGGTAGAGGCTTTTTGATTTCCTGACAGACAAGTCCAATAAAAGTAAATATTTTGTCTGGTCCAAGACCAAGATCTGAGGCTGATTTCTGATGAAAGAGTCTCATCTATAATCTTCACTTGCCACATACTTTATGTGTCACTGGTCTTAAATGATTGCTTCTGTTTCCTGAGATCTGGGCTGAGCTGAGGGCCGCAGATGTGCTGAGGAAGGCCACTCTGGCCTGGGCTTCACACTCACTCTGGCAGAGGTTTCCCCACAGATCTTCCAAGTCGTGTTTGGGTTCTCTGGGTTGGCAGGTCAGAAAACTGCTTCTTCTGCTAGAAGCTGGGGCTCCCAGGGATCCAGGTGCCCTGTGGGCTATTCCTGGAAGACTGGAGCACCTTCCCTCCACCCCCTCCAATCATGTGGAACAGAGCCTTCCCACAATTTTCCAGGTTACCTTGGGCTGGAGAATTGCCTCACTGGATCTTTCTGTGGGTTCTGTCTCTTGAAAATTTAGTTAAAAATCCTAATTTTAAGGTTTTTTGAAATATTTTAAGAGAGCTCCTAGAAAAGGCTGTTCTGTTCTCCTGCCACTATCTTGGCTCCTCCCCCAATAATCATTTTTTACCTTTACTAACTTTTCAAGTACCCTCCAAAGAAACACAATCCTACTCATGAACCAAAGGATCATCCAAAGCCAAAACATTTCTTGAACTATTTGTGCCCTTCCTCCCAGGCCTATTTTCTCTCACACTTTATCTAACCCCTCCACACTCAGGGTACTTAACTCTCATCAAGTAAAGCATAGATTAAGTCAAATCCTGATCTAGGTAACTACAAGAATCTTAAGGATCTCTAAGTACTGGGACTCTCTGGAAATCTCACCTGAAAACTTTACAAATGATTGTAAATTATGAGAGACACTGATTTAGGAATGCCCAGTTTATGATACCCTCATTTGACAAAGTACTAAGCTAAGTCAACACAGCAGAATTAAAATGTGTCAAAGGATGAGACAGTTAAATTTAATACTAACATTCCTGCTTTTCCTCAGGGCTTTTTGTCTCAAACAAAGTGATGTCATCTTGAACTTTTTCAATGGAGAGACAAGACCAATCTATACCCATATCCTTTAAGGTCTAACATCTTCAATTATATTCAACCCTTTAATTATCCTGAGAGAAGTAAAGTTCTAAAGAATTAGAAGTGTTATATCTCCCCTTTCAGGGTTTATGCAATTTGATGGTCTTGACCACCATTGTTTTGTTTTATTTCATTTTTTCCTTCACATTTTCATTTATCTTTTTATGCAGATCATGAGTCCTGTATTTGGTGATTGAATTCTCTCTTCAGTACTGGTCTGTGTCAGGAAATTCTGTAAGTCCTCTATTTTGTTGAACATCCATTTTTTCCCTGCCTGTATATGCTGATTTTGCAGGCTAGTACATTCTAGATTGAAATCCCAGATCCTTTCTTTACTCTCTGAAATATGGTATTTCAGCCTTCAATGTTGAAACTGATAGGTGCTATGTGAGTTTGATTCTTTTTCCTTTGTATTTGAATTGTTTTCTTTTTGTTGCTTGCAATATTCTCTCCTTTATTTGAGAGTTCTGGAATTTGGCTACAACAGCCCTTAGAGGTTTTATTCTGGGATCTCTTCCTGGAGAGGTTCTAGGTATTCTTTCAGTGGTTATATTGTTTCCTTGGTCTAGGAGATTTGGACAGTTTTTCCCCTTATAATTTCCTGCATGATGTTTTTCAGGTTCTTTTTTTTGATCTAGACTTTCTAGCAGTCTGATGATTCATAGATTGTCCCTCCTGGATCTATTTTCCAGGTCATTTGTTTTCCCAATAGGTACTTTACATTTTCTTCAATTTTTTTCAGCCCTTTCTTTTTTATCTGATGGAATCTTTTAGTCCCATAGATTCACTGGTTTCCATGGTTTTATTTAGGTTTTATTTTCTTCAGTTACCTTTGGTGTTTCCTTTTGAAAGTTGTTGAATTCTCTGGTAAATTTTTCATAATTTTCCGGCATGACTCTCATTTCTTTTTTTCCATTTTTCTTCTTTCTCTCTTCTTTGATTTTTTGAAATTCTATTTCAAGCTCTTCAATGAGCTTTTGTATTTCAGTTCAGTTTATAGATTGTTTTGATACTTCCCCCATGAGTGATTTTTCACTGATATCTTCTTTAAATATGGCATTGTTATCTTTATCTGTGCAGTAGTTTTCTTTAGTGAGTAATCTTTTAGCTTTTTTGCTCATCTTTGTTGTTTTAGCTCTGCTCCTGGAGTATAGGGAGTATAAATCCAAGCTTTTTTATGCTGGCTCTGGGGTATGATCCTTGACTTGTAGTTGGCCAAGAGGTTGCCTATGCAGCCCAGGCCTTGCCTTTGCAGAGGTTTGTTTCTTCCTTTATATCCAGGTTCTGACTTAGCAGTGGTTTGTTCTGAACCCAGGCTTGTCTTTTGCCCCATTGTTCCCAGGGTTCAGAATTTGTTTGGGGTTTGGATCCCCCCACCCTGCTGACTTGCTATCTAGCTGCCAAGACCTCTGCTGTTGGCAAGCTTGGACTTGGATTGCACTATGGCTAAAGGTCTCCTGCTTGCTTTTCTGCTTTCTTGCCTTCTGGGCTTTACTTTTCTTTTTCCCCCCAAAGAGAAAGACCTTCACTGAAAATCCTCCATGATGTCTACTACTGAAAACTTCTTTGAATCTTTTCTTTTTCTTGGGGGGGGGGGGATCTGTAGCTTGGATGTTGGATGTCAGAATAGAGGCTTCATTTTTGGTAGGGAAAAGTTCCAGGAGCATGCAAACTTCACGCCACCATCTTGGCTCCATCCCTTTCTACTTAATGCTTTCTTATTAATAAGGTTGTCTTAATTCTAGATCTTCTCTTATATTATTTCCAAATTCTGCTATTCACTGAAACAAGAAGAAATTTTATTCTCTTTCACCTTCTCTAACATCAGTTTCTTTCTTAACGCTTGCTTTAGCCTCTCTTAATACTGCACAACAGGTCCAGGATGAAGAGTCAGCTAGCTCCTGATCTCCCCCTAATCACCCACCTCCAAATTCCACATTATCCACATAGTACTTGCATTTAAAAATCTTTCCTTCTTTGAAGTTTATACTATTCAACTATACCACCCTGGACAAATCTGTTGCCCTGCTATACTATCAATCTCAGACCATTCATTGTTGCTTCAATTAATGCAGTATTTGATTTTGTTTCTCCCTCTCAACTCTTATCCTTGGTTTAGAAATTCATCTTGATGTTCCCTTCTAATGTTTTGTCCTACCTATTCATCAAACTACTCAAATACTTTTTCCTCTTTATCTTAGCTACTAGTTAGCAGAGTCAGAAAGATCTATGTTCAAATATACAATCAATAACTTATTAACAATATGACCCTGTGAAAAATCATTTAACCTTCATCTACCTCAGGATCCTTTTACATAAAATGGATATAATCGAGGCATGCACCTCCCAGAATCATTATGAGATTACATGTATCCAAACTTTATAGAGTTGCAAAAATCCTATTTCTTGTGCCTACTACCCTAAACTGCACTATCATTCTCCACTTCTCCACCTCCAAAAACTTAAATTCTAAAATTCTTGTCATTGAGCACAATTTCCTGCCCTTCTATTCTTCCTATTATTTCAATTCTCTGAAACTTTATTTTTATCTTCCTCATAACTTGTTCCTCAATCTTGTTCTTTTTTTCTCCAATTTCCACTAGCATTATTTTACCTGTACTATTCTCCCTTAGAAATCTGGATCCTTATTCTGGATTCAAAGAATTAATTCCAAAGAGAGGTCATCCAATTTTTCTATCCATCCACAAAATTCTCAGCAAATGTTCTCTTAATTGGTAGTTATGTTACTAATGTTACATCCATGCCATTAAAAAGTTCAATTCATCATGATATTTTCCAGAGGGGTTTATTGGAGTATAACTGACTAGCGTTTATTTTTCAGGTAGCTGAATTTCAGATTGATAGTAAGTAGAGAGAATGTGAGAGCTGTTAGGGACTGTTTCTCCTGTTTCCAGTAAAAAAGCACACTTCTACAGATATGGAGAGTTCAAGACACTGTATCATCCACATACAAATGATCATTAGGCATTCTTTGGAAACAATGCAATTTGAGGCTGGATTATTCTTGCTTATTAAAGAAAAAGTTTCACTTCTTAAATACCTTATCAGTAAGGTTTCAATATTTTTTTTTCATCCAGGAAAATGATCCTAGTGTATTGAAGTCTTTGGTAATAGGGTACAAGTTCAGGTAGATCCTACTAAAGGGAATAGGTTTTAAGTATAAGCTTCATCATGAAATATGTCAATTATTTGAGGATCAGTATAGTACAGTTCAAATAGAGAATGATGACTGTTTTCCTTCAATAAAAATTCTCAATAACTATGAACAATTTTCTTGGCAATATATAGAGTTTTTGATGATTTTTGTAGGCTTGTTTTATAACCTTCAACTTTTCTGAAGTTATTAATCATTCCAACAGTTTTTTTTTATTTGAATCTAGGATTTTCTAAGTATACTATCAGATCATCCATAAAGAGTGATAATTTTGTTTTATCATCGTGTATTCTAATTCCGTCAATTTCTTATCTTATTGCTTGCTGTAGCTAGTATTTCTAAAAGATAATGAAGAATAGTGGTGATAATGGGCATCTTTGCTTCACCCCAATGTTACTAGAAAGGCTTCTGGCTTATCCCTCTTTTTGATAGGTCTTGCTAATAGTTTTGGATAGATACTACTTATGACTTTAAGAAAAACTCCATTAATTCCTATGCTTTCTGATGTTTTTAATTAGATATTTTATTTTACCAAAAGCTTTTTCTGCATCTATAGATGTAATCATGTGATTTTTGCTATTTTTATTATTTATAATATCAAAATACTGACAATTTTCCTAATATTGAACTATACCTGCATTCCTGGTATAAATTCCACCTGGGCAAAGTGTGTGATCTTTGTGATAAATGGCTGAAATCTCCTTATTAGTATTTTATTTAAATTTTTGCATCAATATTCATTAGGGAAATTCATCTATAGTTTTCTTTCTCTGTTTCTGTTCTTCTAATCTAAGTATCAGCTTCAGATTTGTGTCATAGAAGAAAATTGATGGGATTCCTCCTTTGCCTAATTTTTCTAAATAGTTTATGTATTATTGTCATAAAATGTCCTTTAAATATTTGATAGAATTCACTTTTGAATCCATCTGAACTTAGGAAAGTTTTTTTTCTTATGCAGCTTATTTATGACTTGTTCATTTTCTTTTACTAAAATGGATTTGTAAGTACTTGATTTTCTCTTCTATTAATCTGGGAATTTTATAACTTGTACACATCCATTTCACTTAGATTTAATAGCATATAATAGGACCAAATGACTTCTAATAACTGCTTTAATTTCATCTTAGTTGATGGTTAGTTAACCCTTTTCATTAAGCAATGGTTTATTTTATTTTTATAAAAACATATCCTAGTTTTATTTGTTAGTTCAATGAATGATTTCTTTTACTTTCAATTTTATTAATCTCTTCTTTGATTTTTTTCAGGATTTCCATTTTTTTTTTGTTTCATTGGGAATTTTTAATCTGCTCTTTTTTTCCTAGTTTTTTTTTTGGTTGCATGCCCAAATCATTGAAATGTTCTTTATTTTATTGATGTGAGCACTAAGAGAAATAAATTTTCCCAGTGTACTTTGGTGATTGCATACCATAAATTATGGTATATTGTCTCATTGTTATCATTCTTTTTAATGAAATTATTGATTATTTGTTCTTTGACTCACTCATTCTCATATTTCTAGAACTAATATATCTCCTTGCACATAGAATGCACTTAATAAATGCTTCTTGAATTAACCTGAAGTTAACAGGATTAGGGAGAAGCAGAAGCAGAGCCAGCAACAGGGAATCTGATATTATGAACAGAAGAAAAAAATATCAGCAATTTATCTTGCTCTTTACTCACACAATCATTCCCAATAACTCACCATTCATTCAGTTCTCATTTAACAATTACCCCAAATCTATAACACTCCTATCAGCCTTTCCCAAATGATTTAAGCCATTATTATCTATATCACTCTCTTCAACAACTAACAGATTCAAACATAGGGCAAATAAAACAATGATAATCTTTCTTCCTTCCAGTAGTGCCCAATAAATACTGCTTTTCCATTATTCTTCAAAAATCCATAATTTTGTTTATGGGAATATTCCTTCTATCAACAAATTACCTAATCCCTCTACATTTTAGCAGATGAATTTCTAGATTTATATTGGTTGAAGATTAATGATGAACTTTCTCAATCTTCTCTTTTCCATGTAAATATACTCAATTCCTTCAATTAACCCACATCTGAGTCTCTGAGCCTCAGTTTTCTCAAATATAAAATGGAGATAACACAACTTTTGGAATTTCATAGCATTGTTGTGAAGTTCAAATTAAGCAATTAATATAAAGTTCTATGAAAATTTTTAAGGATTATAAAATATAAACATTTAATGATAACATGAGGAAATTACAGTTCTCAGAATCCAGAAAACCTAGATCCAAGCTCCATCTCTGGCACATACAGACTTTGTAGTCCTGAGTAAATCCTTTAATCTCTCAAAAATATAAGCAATCATCCAAGAAAATAAGATTCAGAAGAAGTGCTGACTGTATTAGGAAGGAGAGTTTTCTTATCCAGGAATTCACCATATTAATGAAAACAAAGCATCTCTCCTATAAATAACAATTTAAAACGTCAGTCTAAGGTACTTCCCAAATGTTGATTAAATCAATTGAACTACATAACTCAAATGCTAGTCTTCATTATCTCATGCCTAGATTGTTGCAATAGCCTGCTGATGGGTCTACCTGCCTCAGGTTTCTCCCCACTCTAAGCCATTATCCATTCAGTCACAATAAGAGATTTTTCTAAAGCACAGGTCTCACCATCTTACACTCATATTCAATAGTCTCTAATTGTTGCCTCCTGCCTATAGGACCAAATACGAAAATCCTCTGTTTGGCATTTAAAGTCAGTCAAAACTTTGCCCGCTCCATTTTCAATCTTTTCATACCTTATCCCCTGCCACATACTCTTTAATGAATGATAGTGGCCTCCTGGTTGTTACACAAATAAGGTTCTCCATCTCTTGGCTTTAGTATAGGCACTTACTTTGACTGCCTCCAAACCTGGATTGTTATCTCTCCTCAACTCTACCTACTAATATCCCTGACTTTCCTAAGACCCAAATAAAATCTCTTCCACAGGAAGCCTTTCCTAACTGCCCCCCTTAATTTTAATGTTTTCTGCTAAATATTCTCTATTTATCCTATACATAGCTTGCACCTATTCTATTTGCCTGTTGTCTCCTTCAATAATCTATGAGTTTCTTGAGAGCATTTTTTTGCCCCTTTGTGAATGGAATGCTTAATGGAGTACCTAGAACCTAGAAAGTGCATAATGAATGTCTATTGTTGGGTTAATCCATTGACTGACTGAAAATTAATTCAGTACATTGAGATTGCTGGTGATGTGCTCAGAAAATATCTTTAATTGTATTTTACTCTATTACACTTGAAATTATAAGATATATTTTATCCTGATATATATGATATTATGGTTCTGAGGGAATATTTGTACCTCTCCACACTGAAATATAAACATTTCATCCTTATTTAGACTCTTTTGCTCATTCATGTTTATTTCTGTATCTTTTTTCTTGAGTCTCATATTTATATTTCTTAGTTTCTACTCAATTCTGACCTTTTTATCAAGAATGCTTGAAAACCTTCCATTTTACTGATAGACTAATTTGTCTTCTTTAGGATTATGCTCAGCTTTTCTGGTTAAGGTTTTTTTTTTGTTCTAAGCCTATAACTTTTATATTTTGAAGTATAGTATCATATTATATGTTCTCCTCTTCTTTATAGGGTGGCCTGCTAAATCTTATGTGATCCTTACTATCTCCTTCTGTACAAAATTGTTTCTGACTGCTTGCTTTAATTTTTCTCTGAGTCTACATGATGCTAATAATATTCCTAATAATTTTCATTTTGAAGTTTCTCTCAAAAGAAGACTAATGGATTCTTTGTATTTAGTTGTAACACATTTGGGCAATTTTTTGATATGCTTATGACTTTCAAGTAGTACATTCAGTTCAATTATTTTTTCCTTCATCTGCTTTTCAGGTCAGTTGTTTCATTATTGATATAGCTTAAATTTTCTGATTTTTTCATTCTTTTTACCTTGTTTTAATATTTCTTGTTAGCTTATGGAGCCATTAGTTTGTATTTGGTACATTCTGATTTTTAAGGAGTCTCTTGTTTTGGTGAAGTTTTATATATCTTCTTCTAAAATCATCATACTCTTTTCAAATCTTTCCTTCATAGCTATCATTTTTTTTTCAATTCTTTCCTCTAGTGTTTTTATTTCTTTTACAAAAAACAACTTAACTCAAAAAGAAATATTGTTTCATTTCTTCCAGGGACTCTAGTTAAATTTGCTCATAGAATGCATTTATCTTTGGAATTTGGGTTATGGATGTGGTATAATCATTATTTTGTCTTCTTATGGGTTTATCTTGGGTAAAGTTGTGGGCATTGAAAAATCTCACCAGAAAACAGACTATGCACAATAATAGGAAAAATGCTAATATTCCCTAGCTAATCCTTGAAAACCCAAGTATCCAAGAATTATAGTCTTAGTTAAAGGATCTATCTCTCCAATGGAATCCTGTAAAATATATAAAAGGCACTCAAATTTATATTAAAATTCTAAGTGTTTATCCCCCTCTCTAAATTCTCTCCTCTGACTAATCACTCACAATAACATATTGTGGTCCAGTAAAGATGGCTGAGTACTCCCTGAGGGTTCTAGAAGCAATATTGAAAGCTTGAGGTTTCTAACATGATTGATGCTTTACATTGTACAATTTTCATAGATTGTTGCTGGTAAATTAAGGTGATTACTATTCTTATTCTTTTTAGGAATAGTCAATGCTTTGATGTTATGCTGTAAAAATTCAGATGCCAGTTTCACTGCAACTGATTTTACAAATATCTACAAAATTATAAACACTGGAGAAGCATAACAATGATTCAAGAAAAGCTTAGATTAGCTGCTTTGTGAGTGTGGTTGTCTTTAAAGATCCTTGGAGTTGCATTTCTTCATAGTTTGGGAAGAAATGAATCTATGGCAGCACTAGAACAAAAAGGTAGATTTTTTTTACCTGCTGCAAAACAGTTTTAAATCTTTGTGAAGAGAGATAACTAGAGGGAGTGAGAGGTGACATCAACAGCAGTATCAACAGCTATAGCTTCTTTGAAAAGTAGCAGTAGAAGATAGCTAAAGGAAGCTTTCCAGGAGATTGATTCTAGGTACTCTGATAACTGGAATATTTTCCTTTCTTTGTTTCTTCTTAATTTACTGATATAATCTAGCAGGGAATGACTGAATTATTCCCTGTATGAGAAACTTTTGAAACAATGAGCTTACTCCATTATTTTTTTATTGCCAAAGACAGCAGGCAGCATGTTTCATTACTAAGTGGTTTTCTGCTATTTTTTAATTTTGCTTGCTCATTATTTGTATTTTTAAATGATAGTTTTCTAGAAAAAATAAGATAATTTTGATTGCAACTTAAAGTGATCAATATTTTTTATAGAGAGTGAGACAGGATTTAGGAATAACTGACATCAAATTCACATGACTGGGGAAAACTTTTCCTTTTGGTGATAAAAAGAATCACTTCTAACTACATAGAGGTTTATGAATTTTATAGTAATAACTATCTTAGACTTTTTAACTGGAAAAGCAAGTCACATGAATCCAGGAATTTTCCCCAATCTGAGGCAACATTTTCCTTTTCCAAGAAACTGTTTGCTTTGAATCTTAAGACTTTTTCCACAGAAAATGGAAAAAAAGGAAGGAATAGTAAAGCCCTAATCTAACCTCTAGTGGCAATAGTCAGTTGTAGTCAGAGGGAAAACAGTTCTTGCTGGATTTTTATTTTTAATCTATTCTACTATCTTCTTTTATTTAATGAGTAAGTTCATCTCTTTCATATTCATAGTTATTATCAAATGTGTCTTCTCTATTTTAGTCTCATAAACTTCTTTCTCTTTGGTTTCTTCCTTTCTTTATAAATATGAAGATAGTGTTAAGTAAAAAGGGCTCATGCTATGGGCTCTAGATTTGTCATTAACCAAAACTGTGGTTTATAAGGTACATACATACATACATACATGAAGCACAGGAATTCATAAATAGTTAAAATAAGAGATTGGAATAAAGTATGTTATGCTTCATCATCATAGATAAGACAACAGCAAAAATAAATCTAAAAGAAATAAACATAGAAACTAGTTCGGCCAAGAAATACCAGAGAAAATATATTAATGTTTATATCTATATCTTTATATCTATATATCTATATATATATATATATATGTCAACTAGTATAGCATCTAAATATTCAAAAGGAATTTTAAATGAATCATAATCAGAATTGAATGAGGAAAGCAGTTGAAACATCTACAGATATTCATGAAAAGAAATGACCTGAAAATAATTACAATTTCAAGAATTCAGAGAGTAATTTGTTTCTTACAACATCTGATTATTCCCAATAGAGACTGGACCAGATCTGTACTTTTCCCTTCTTTCTCATGTTTTGTGGAGAAACCCTGAAAGTTCAAAGCAAACAGTTACTTAGGAAATAAAAATACTGCCATAGTCCAGGACAAGGTTCCTGAATTCATAAGATTTCCCTTCCCAATACAGTTAGAGTTCATCTCTAATCTCTACATCTGAATGATGCAGAGGAGTGCCAGCTATGAACCCTAGAATCCTGCAAACATGGATGAGAAATCTACCAAACAGAAAATCTAAGGGAAACTCCATGAGGTCTTAACATGCAAAAGGTTTCTACTTATTCTAAATAACTTCCCATGCAGACGGTTGCTACTTATTCTAAACAGGTGTTTCTTGCCAACACTGTACTTTAAATTTCTGCCTATACTCCTCAAAAACTCTGTATTTATGGGATAATAGGTCCCAGATTTGGAGTAGAATATTTTGTGCCAAGTATTCCTATGATATAGTCATATTTATATAGATATGTTGCCTAAAAGCTAATTGGCTGACTAAAAGTAATATTTAGTCATGAACACATGAATAATAATAATAATAGCACTAGGAGTCCTGCCCATCAGAATTACCCATGGAAAACTGAGAGAAATACTTACCTCAAGGTAACCCTAAATATTAGAGTGAGTGCTATTTGTCAGAAAAGCTCCAGAGAGGGTGAAAGATTAATACTACTTTCAACCTGGCACATAGGTAGACTGACCCCAATTCTGCCTTCCCTCCTGTCATTAAGTTGCCAAGCATATTTTTGAAATACTTCTTTTTTGGGATTACGATGTTCATTTAGATGCACAATTCATAGAGTTGGCATATGTACCATAGAAAGATGCTTACAGTGGTCAATGATTGAGGTTCCAAACTGAATAGGAAGAGAGAGAGAGATCTGGATTTTCCTGCTAGAATTTGACAATGCTCAACTTCAAATTTCTCTCTAAAAAAAATTATATTTTAAGCATCAATTAAGCATGAAGGAATCTCAACTATGTATAAGGTCTTTCAGCTCCCTTCATTTTAAATGATTTTCTTCATCTAAAAACAAACAATTGAAAAACAAAAAGAGCTTTGCCAAAATATAGTATCAAAAAACAGTAAGTACTAAGTGCCTTTGAGAATGAATATGTCTTCAGTTTTGCAGCTTGGAAATCTTCCGTAGTACATTTGTAACAAAAGGAGTAATGTGCTTTATAGATTCCCTAATAGTGCAGAATTATATTACGCTTTTTTTTAATTGAGGAAGGGATAAAGGAGCAGGATCTGTTCTAGGAGTTCCAGATTGTAACAAGTATGCCTATTAAAGGAGATTTAGATGGTACTTGAAGGCCCCTTGTTATTTAAACTATATAAGATCATGGACTGAGCTCAGTAAACTATCCTTCTTTGTAGAACATTGGGATTCTTTTTTTTCTTTTCTTCAATCCTAGCTTATATACTCCAGATCTTCATTCTAAACTTGATCCTGTCTAGCTTCTCCTAAATAATTAATCCTCCTTGATTGTCCAGACTTCTCTTCTCTTGACTACATTGGTCCTCTAACTATCTTAACACAATCTCAGCTTCTTTCTTTGACCTTGTTCTTTAAACCCCTTCTCCTGATGTTTTGTCCTCCACAAGTTTATATTCTAATGAGGGGAAAACAGTATATAAAAGAAAGCTGTAAAGCAGGGTGGGGAAGAGGGACTTGGGGGGTGGGGAACAGGACCAACTCAGAGGAATGGTAGAGAAAATTCAGAGTGAAGTCAAGAGAGAGGAGAAATAAGGACATTACTGTCCTGGATTCCCTCCTTTCGTGACTGTTCAAAAACAGCAGGGTCACTGGTACAATAAGCTTCTTGATTAAGAAATTTCCTCTACCCAGGTAGGTTGACTCATTATCTGAAAATTATAATAAAGAATTGCCTAGAGCTGGGAGAAATTAAGTGACTTTCCCAGGGTCATTATATTGAGGCTCCCTCGGGAGAGAGAGAGAGAGAGAGAGAGAGAGAGAGAGAGAGAGAGAGAGAGAGAGAGAGGTTTTTAAATATATATACATGTATATGCATATATATACATATATACTTATATATGCATATTGTGTTTATATGTTTAACTGTATGTGGTGTATATGTGTCTATGTGAGTATATAGACAGCTAGGTGACACAGTGGATAGAGGATTGGGTTCATCTGGGTTCATCTTCCTGAGTTCAAATCCAGTTTCAGACACTTACTAGCAGTCTAATCCTGGATGAATCCTTTATCCCTGTTTGCCTCAGTTTCCTCATCTGTAAAATGAACTAGAAAAGGCCATGGAAAACCATTACAATGACCTTTGTCAAGAAACCCCAAATAAGGGTCACAAAGAGTCAGACACAATTGAAATGACTGAACCACAATGTACTATATAAATAAAGGTCATTTCAGTAGAGGCACCAGAAGCTGTTTATTGGGAGGTCTCATCTAAGCTGGATATTGAATGAAACTAAGTTTTCTAAAAGGTAAAGAAAGGAAGAAATAAGTGCAATTTAGGCTTTCTAGACATGCAGGATGGAATATACCATGTTAGGAACTGCAAAACTGAACTGTTGAGTTCATGAAGGGAAGTCATCTATAATAGATGTAGAAAGGCACTCAGTGGTTCTTCTTTATTACTTTATTACCTCAGAGATTTTTCATTTCAACAATACAAATAGATGTTCCACCTGGAAGGACACCCCTCAACAACTTTGTCATCTGTCCTAGAGAGTTTCAGTGACTGAAAAATTCATCAACCTGAAACCATTCTGATTGTGAGCCTCTGGGCGTTAGCTAGGTCTTCAGATATTGATTCACAATCCATCACCATGCTCATGCTGGCACCATACATCTCCCTGATTCATGATTTTTATATTAATAAGGTTAAAAAACAAATTCATATATATAACATTGATATTTCAAGTAATATTGCATAATTTTAATGTGCTTGAAATTCATAATCACTCAGGAGAGTTTAACTTAACTATCCACTCAAGAAAATCCAAGTAGATTAATGATATCTGTATTTGAGATGATGATGATATTTATTTGGTAAAAAGCTCAGAAAGTTGGCACAGACATCTTAGAGAGATTCTTCCATTGCTCGAAGATAAAGACTTGAATAGAAAGAGAGAGAAAGCTTGTTGCCCTGGTGAAATTTGTTCAACTTCAAATTTCTCCATAAAAAAAATCTGTATTTTAAGCATCAACGTCAGATCCGTCTCTCACTTATACTGTGAGACCCTGTGGGACCCTGGATGGGCCTTTTAAATTCTCAGTCCCTTAAGCAATTCTCTAAGTTGATGAGTTGCAGGACAGGTCTTTGCTTGCATTGGTTAAAGGAATATGCAGTATCCTCCTTTGGTTATCTATACAACATCAAGAAATTCATACTAGATAAATACCATACCCATTCACAGACATATGTACATATCCCTTACAGAGTGCTTTTTTAGAAGACATGAACAAGAATTGGATAGAATGATAAAACATGTCTAGGTTGCATTCTATACTTTGGGAGGAACTGCCCACATTAATGAGATTAAACATCAAGGAATGTGTTCTACTTTAAAAAGAAAAAGCAACAACAAAAAAGGACAAATTAACAACTTTTTACAATTTTTAATTTAACAAACTCAATTATTTCTTTGAAACCTTCAGAGGCAGAGGTTTCCTTTCTTTTCTTTTTTTTGTTTTTGGTTTTTTTTTTTCCTTAGATCATTAAGCTCAGAATCCTGCTGATTTTTACCTTTTCTTGTCTCCAAATGTACCTGATTAGTGTTAAAAGTTTTCTGGTACAGAGGCTGGGTACTTAAGAGCCAAACAAAGACAGAAAACTATTGAGGTTTCCATGAAATACCTTTTCTATGAGATGTGTATTTTAACTTGCTTGACGGAGAGTATCATTAGAGTAATTTTAATGGGCTAACACAGGGCGCCAATTGAATGGAATCCATCAGGCAAATGGCGTGCAGTAAATGGTATAAAGACACCATACTTAGCCTGCTGTGCTGATTTCAATGCTAATCTCCAGTAAACGACATCTGTATCGCTCCTCTGTGAGGCCCCATGCATAGGGAGCTCATTTGTGTCCATGTGTAGCTTTTCTGAAAACCAGTCCCTTAAAGGCTTTCAACCTAAACAGCCAATTCGTTCTGCGGGCTGCAAACAAAGGGGACATCTTGGGAAGGCTCAAATGTTCCACCTGCTCCATGTCAGCAGGATTTATCAGGCACACTGGACATCTTTTCATAGGGATTCCGAAAAGCAAGTTTTAATGACCAAGAGAGCCCCTGCTAAGCTCCAGGGTGACAAAGGAGTCCAACCAGAATCAACATGGAGGTGGGCTATTTTGTTTCCCTTCTGTCTGTACTCATTTAATGATCCAATTGCATTGTTTAAGCAATCCTCATCCTTTCGAAATTCAGAGGACCACTTCAAACCATTGATCGGCTTCCCTACCAAGAGCCAAATTACAAGAGGCTGACTCTTTAGGTGAGGATGCTCATTTGAGGGTGGCAGGAAAAGAATTAAAGGGGAGTGGAGAAACAAACCACCTGGAGTCTTCAACTCATTAGACCGATTCTCCAGTAAATGGAGAGGAGAGGGTACCATTTTCATAAAGGGAGTGTACAAATCAGACACCAAAGATGGCCTGGGGAATGTGGGGAAGTTAGCAAACCAAAGCCAGTGGATGCCTATTTGCACTTTTAAATGCAAGAAAATTATGGAAAACTGAAGGCCACACTACTGTCCACCAATACAGTAGGTAGGATATGAAGTTACCTACATGGGGACACTAAAGACCTTCCTATGTGTAAATATCTCCTGGTCAAGGAAAAGGTCTCTTTGAAGATCCAGTCCCTGGTACTGATGAAGGGTTCAACATCAGAAACTGATATTGATGGAAATGACATTATTAATGAGATATTACCATCAGCTTTTTTTGATGCACCCTAAGGAATATCAGACCTTTTCAACTGTCTCAGCTAAAACCTTCATATGTATGGTCTTCCCTAGTAGAATGTGAGCTCCTGAAGAGCAAGAACTCTTACTTTATCATTTGTATGCTTAAGGATTAGTATAGGGTTTTGTACATATTAAGAATTAAGCAAATACTTCCTTCATTCATTTATTCATTCTGTTAAAAAAAAAATCATTCTCCAAAGGACCTTTCTGATCCATTCCAGTCAGAATTCTAATAGTATTTCTATGTGCCTCTTTTCTGCCTTTTCATATCCATTTGTGTTTCTCATCTCCCTTCAAGACAGTGAACTTCATAAAGTCAAAGGAATTTTGTGACCTAGTGCATAATAAATGATCAAAAGATTTAGTCTATAACCCTCATTTCATATACAGAACTCTGAAGAATAAAATTTTGATTACAGACAGAAAATGAATATCTTGTTTATCAAAAAAGGATATCTAATGATATTGAAGTAGATGCATTTGTCAGTCTCTAAATCATTATTTTTTTAAGTTTTGAACTCCAAATTCTATCTCTCTGATATAGTTATATATATGGACATTGTAAAACATTTCCATATTTGTACAGGAACACTCAAAATGAGAGAGAGAGCTTCATCCTACATATTCAGACAACATCAGTTCTTGGGGGCGGCTAGGTGGCACAGTGGATAGAGCACTGGCTCTGGAGTCAAGGATACCTGAGTTTAAATCTGACCTCAGACACTTTTTAATTACCTAGCTGTGTGGCCTTGGGCAAGCTACTTAACCCCATTTGCCTTGCGAAAACCTTAAAATAATCAGTTCTTACTTTGGAGGCAGATAGCGTTTTTTCATCATTAGCCCTTTGGGATTGTCTTGTATCATTGTATTGCTAAAAATAGCTGAATTATTTGTGATTCTTCATCAAATATTATTGCTATTATGTGTATAATGATATTCTGGTTCTTCTCATTTCATTTTATATTAGTTCATGTAAGTCTTTCCAGGTTGTTTTTAAAATCATCCTTGCTTGATATCTTTTTTTTCTCTTTGGGATACAGATCAAGAAGTGGTAAATAATTGTATTTTTAAAAGAAATATTCAGACATTATAAACAAGGACATTTAAAAGGAAGGGAAAAATCTGTGGCACATGTCTTTTCTCATTTTTTAAATTTTTTTACCAATTATATACAAAACTTTTAACATTCATTTGCATTTATTACATGAGTTTCAAATTTTCTCATTTCCTCCCTCCGCTATCTTCATGATGAGCAATCTGATATAGGTTATGCATGTGTGTTCATGGAAAACATATTCTTACATTAGTTATGCTGTGAGAGAAGACATAGATGTGTCATACTCTTGTAAGAATATAGGCAATTTTAAGCACAGAATGGACTGAGACTTTTGAGAATAGGCAAGGATAAGAAAACAGGATAGCTAGGTAACACAATGACTAGAGAGCCAGGCCATGTTCAGGAAAATCTAAGTTGAAATCAGATCCTTAATAGCTATATGAGCCTCAATAAAGATTAAGTGATTTACCCAAAGTCACATAGCTAGTACATGACTGAGACTAGATTTATGCTCAGGACTTCCTGAATACCTGATCACACTCTAGTAATCACCCTACCTAGCTATCTTCTTTAACTTATTTTTATATTTTTAAGTCTGTTTTCTGTAGTGGTCAAATATTTTTGATGACTATTTGATGACTATTTCACAATACCCTTTGAGTTTTGAAATTGTTATTCCACTAAAGAAGGCAAATTTGTTATTTAATCTGCTAGGTATCACTGCACTTTATTAGGTTATGAATCTTGACAATTACATAGTTCTGGGTATAAATCAAATAGATTAAAGTGTTGGGTAGATGGCTAGACTATATGAGGTAATCCAGGATCCACACGGGGGTAAGTGAGAAGGAGAGAATATGGATAAAGATCAATGAAAACAAATAGGAAAAATTTTGTCATTGGCATACACCAAAAAGCACCTGGATAGAAAAAGGAAATATATGAGTTCAGGAAAGACCAGCACAGAGGCATGATAGAATTGTTATGAGAGAATTCAATTATCTCGACATCTGCTAGAATTCTCTCTCTGCCAAAAGCAGAACAGCTAATAATTTCTTTACTTGCTTTAATCATAATTTCACCCAAGAAATTCTATTCTGTATCTGATTATCATCAACAATGAGGAATTGCTTCCTGGAATAGAAAGGATGGGAAGGTTAGTTGGTGGAGAATTATCACTTCATCTTGGAGTTGGTGATAATAGAAAAGGATGGTCATGATAATCTTGGCTCATGAATTCCTAGTGTATTCACATCAATTTCTTCAAATAAATCCTACTTTTTCTTCTCATTGAGATTTTTCTGTCTTATCTTCATTCTTAATCATCTCTTTTCCCTCCTGAACTGATTTCCCCTTAAAAGAATATTAGTTTATTTTGTCCTATCTAATATCTTTAAAACCTTTTTTTCAAAATCTGTATAACAGACTATGCTCATATTCTTCTATCATAAATTCTAAAGTTCAGTGGTCACTTCCCCTACCTCAAGATTCACTTAAATAGCATTTTCCTTTGTAGTTGGTTCTTACACATTTTAAAAGATGAATTTATCACTAAAGAAAGTTGAGGTGGTTTTAAGTTGCTCTGCATTTGACAGAGGATAAATAAAATCCAGCATCACTGCTCTCTCATGCCACTGCACCAGAATTATAATGTTTTTTCAAAGTCCTCATCTATTTTTTTTTCTTTCTGTTCTGGTAATTTAAAGTAAGCTCCAATGACAAAATCACTTATGTTGCTACCTCCATTGACCTTCACTTAAATATTCTCCATTAAGTATCTTCCCTTCTCCACCAAATGATTCCTTGATCTCCTCAAATAAGTATACCTTCTTAAAAAATAATTCTATTCTGCCCATCCTCTTTTGCCTTTACTATTGTGTGTGGTTGTTTGTTTTGTTTCTTTTAAATAAGGCATATACATGCAGAGTCATAGTCCTGTCATGAATGTCATTCTTCTATGTCCCACTAATAACTATGACATCTAATTTATCCCTTTTGAGATTATCTTTAGTTGATATTACTTATTGCCTAAACTTTAGGAAATTTTGCATAGACATTTAAAGTCATGGGCTTTACTGCTAAATACTTGAATTTTAGATTCCTAGACATTTGTGATTGTCTTGTCTCTTAATTTTCTTCCTTCTTTATGTCTATTCACTGTAATATTTAACTTAGGAGATATAATAAACAGTCTTCTCCCTCCTTTTCCTTTCTATTTATTTTATTTTTCTTTAATTTAAAGTCCTTTTGATTTTCAAGTCCCTGGATAATTACTAGCTTCTTTACCCACTTTTGTTTAAGTGAACTTCATCTTTGATTATGAAACCTTCAAATCTACTTGTGAACTATGATCCAGAAATCTAAATTTGATTGTCAAACACCATTTAAGCCAAATTTTCACTTCCCGAATTAATTATTTTCATTTACATTCCTTTCTTTTCATGTATAATCGTTACAAAATGCAATATGTAACCCTGTGGTTTTCAGTTAACAAAGGCATCTTAATGCTTAACAATATTTTGTACAGTTTCTCTTATGTCATTTGTATTCACATGAGTTATCAGAATCAGGTAAGTATCATCATTTTTAACACATGTAATAAACACATTCCAGGATATTGATCTTCCCCACCTTCTTTTCCTTGTTTTGTCTTTAAATTTGTATTTATTATAGGGGATGACTCTCTGAGAAGGACAGAAGTATACAAAATATATCAATAAAAGAAAATTCAATGTATCTTTTTAAAATTACATAAAATCCTACCTTCTGCAAAAAGTCTTTCTCAGACGCTATTAATGCTAATGTCTTCTTTCTACTGCATATTTGTATTTTATTATTCTTTATAAACAGCTGTTAAAGTATTGTCTCAGGGGTGGCTAGGTGGTGCAGTAGATAGAGCACTAGCCCTGGAGTCAAGAGTACCTGAGTTCAAATCCAGCCTCAGACACTTAATAAATTAACTAGCTATGTGGCCTTGGGCAAGCCACTTAACCCACTGCCTTGCAAAAAATAAAAATAAAATAAAGTATTGTCTCCTCCATTTGACTATGTTTTCTTAAGAGAATGGGCTAATTTTTTCATTTGTTTTTGTCTTTCTTGGTATCTCTGAAAATTAACACTATACCAGCACATGAAGCTCATTTAGTAGATGCTTTGTAATTTGGACTTATCCTCTTGGGAAGATAATCTCTTCAGAGTATCTAACTGTCTCTTCTCTTAATGCAGAAACCTCAAATCTGATTTTAAACTCAAATTTCACAACTGACATTTTCCTTCCCTTACTCTTCTATGCAACAATACTCTTCCTCTTCTATCATCCTAAGAGATGTAGTCTCCTTTCATCAATCTCAGCTCCTTCTATATTGTAATGAAATTTTTCTTGTTTCCTTCAGAAAAACTTCATTCAACATGCAGTATAAGGCATTCTCAAGTCCCTTTACCTTCTCCCCCAAGGAGAACAATCTATCTTTTGGACACAAATAATAGTCACTTGTCTATGACAGAATGAAAATATCACTCATAATTCAAATCACTGAATAATTCCTACTTTTCTCAATGGTTGAGATTTTTAATCTTGTTTCTTGAGATCACTTATAGGTGTTTCTATCTCAATCATAAACATTTGGTAAAACATTTTATAGGCAACATAAGTCAAATTATAAATTTGCATTATAGATTACAAATGGATGTTTTTGATGATATTAAATTGGAAAAGTTTTGCATTAATAAAACCAATGTAGCCAAGATTAGAAGGAAAACAGAAAGCTGAGAAATAATTTTCACAGCTAGGGGTCCTCATAAACATCTCATTTCCAAAATATGTAAGGAAATGAATCAAATTTATAAGGTTACAAGTCATTCCTCAGTTGAAAACTGGTCAAGAGATATGAACAGGCAGCTTTCAAATGAAGAAATTAAAACTATATCTAATCACATGAAAAATTGCTCCAAATCATTTTTTATTAGAGAAATGCAAATTAAAAGAACTATGAGGTACCATCTCATACCTCTCAGATTTGCTAAGATGTCTAAAAGGGAAAATGATCAATGTTGGAAAGATCATGGAAAGATTGGGTATTTACACACTGTTGTTAGAAATTAAAATTCACCCATTCTAGAGAGCAATATGAAACTGGGCCCAATGAGCAATAAAACTAATTGTACCCTTTGACAGAGCAATACCAATACTAGGCCTATATCCAAGGAAATCATTTTAAAAATGGGAAAAGTCCCACAAGCTCAAAAATATTTTTAGCAAATTTTTTTGTAGGGGCAAAGAATTGGAAATTGAGAGAATGCCCATTAATAGGGAAATGACTATAAAAGTTATGGTATATGCATATTTTGGAATACTATTGTTCTATAAGAAACCATGAATTAATGATCAGACTGTATCGAAGCATAGAAAGAATTATACAAACTGATGCTGAGTGAAGGGAGCAGAATCAAAAGAACATTTACACATTAACAACATTGTAAGTTGACCAACTATGATGGATGCAGCTCCTCTCAGAAGTTCATAGCTCTAGGACAGTCCTAGGAGACCTGTTAAGAACAACACCATTCATATCTAGAGGATAATAAAACAAAGCAAAACAAAACCAAAAAACCCTCAGAATCTAAATAAATACTATGTTCACTTTTTAAAAACTTCTCATGTTTTTCCTTCCTATCCTATGGTTTTCTTTCTTTACCCTCAGTCCTAATTTTTCATACATAAAATGATTATTATGTAAACATTATTACACAACAAATGAACATGTACAACTTTTACTAGACTGTCATTGAGAGGAGGGGACTGGGAAGGAAGAGTGGTAGAAAAATGTGTAACATAAATATGCAAATGGATAAATGTTTAAAAATTTTTCATAACATGTAATAGGAAAGGGGCTCATACTATGGATGAGCTCAGAAAAGAATTGGAAAAACAAGTAAGGGGGAAGGAGATAGAGGAAAAATTGGGAAGATAAATGAGAGTAATGCAGGAGTTTGGTGAAAGAAATACAAAAGTTATGAAGAAAATAACGTGTTTATGCCAAAGGGAAGAAGCAACCCAAAAGGCAAATGATGAGAATGATTAAAAAGCAGAACTGGCCAACTGGAAAAGGAGATCAAAAAGCTCGGTGAAGAAAATAACTCCTTCAAATGTAGAATGGAGCTAAAGGAAGATGATGACTTCTCAAGAAATCAAGGAACAATACAAAAGTACCAAAAGAACAAAAAATTTAGAAGAAAAATATGAAATAACTCATTAGAAAAGCAACTGACCTGGAAAACAGACCCAGAAGAGATAATTTAAAAATTATTGGGCTACTAAAATTCATGACCAGGAAAAGAGCTTCATTTTTCAATAAATAATGATATATCAGTGTTTTTTTTTCTAAATTAAAGATAATAGTCCTTGGACTTTGTTCAAACCCCTAGGTTCTTTCTCTGAATACAGATGGTATTCTCCATCACAGAGAGCCCCAAATTGTCCCTGATTGTTGCACTGATAGAATGAGCAAGTCCATCCAGTTTGATCATCACCCCCATGTTGCTGTTAGGGTGTACAATGTTTTCCTGGTTCTGCTCATCTCGCTCAGCATGGGTCCATGCAAATCCCTCCAGGCTTCCTTGAATTCCCATCCCTCCTGGTTTCTAATAGAACAATAGTATTCCATGATGTACATATACCACAGTTTGTTTAGCCATTACCTAATTGAAGGACATTCACTTAATTTCCAGTTCTTTGCCACCACAAACAGGGCTGCTATGAATATTTTTGTATAAGTGATGCTTTTACCCCTTTTTCATCATCTCTTCAGGGTATAGGCCCAGTAGTGGTATTGCTGGATCAACAGGATGCACATTTTGTTTCCCTTTTGGGCATAGTTCCAGACTGCTCTCCAGAAAGGCTGGATGAGTTCACAGTTCCACCAACAATGCACTAGTGTCCCACATTTCCCACAACCCTTCCAACAATGATCATTGTCCTTTCTGGTCATATTGGCCAGTCTGAGTAGTGTGAGGTGGTATCTCAGAGATACTTTAATTTGCATTTCTCTAATAAATAATGATTTGGAGCAATTTTTCATACAATTATGGATTGCTTTGATCTCCTCATCTGTAAATTGACTTTTTCAAGAAATAATGCAGCAAAATTACCCTGAGATCCTAAAGGCAGAGTGTAAAAGAGAAATTAAGGGAACCCACTGACCATCTCCTGAAAGATGTCCCAAAAGAAAAGCTCCCAGGAATATTATATTCAAGTTCCAAAACTCCCAAGTCAAAGAGAAAATACCACAAGCTACCACAAACAAACAATTCAACTACTATAGAACCACACAGATTACACAGGATTTGGCAGTGTCTACATTAAGGTCCCTAGGGTTTGAAATATGATATTGCAGAAGGCAAAAGAACTTGGTTTACAACCAAGAATCAACTACCCAGCAAAACTGAAAATCCTCTTTCAGGGGACTTTCAAACTTTCCTGTTGAAATGACCAGAGATAAATGGAAACTTTAATCTCCAAATACAGGATTCAGGTGAAGCATAGAGAGGGTGGATGAGAAGGACTAATTAGGAGGAACTTAATGATGCTGAACTGTGTACATTCCTACATGGGAAGAAGATTCTGATAACTTATATGGACCTTCTCATTTATAAGAGCATTTAGAAAGAGCATATATGAACAAGGCACAAGAGGGAGTTGAATATAATGGTATAATACAGCAAAAGTTAGAGTCAATGGGTGATAAAGGAAAGTACTTGAAGGAAGGGAAAAGAAAGGTACTATGGGCTAAGATGTTTCATATGAAAGAATCAAGCAAAAAAACTTTTGCAATGGAGTAGAAGGGGGGAAGGCAAGTAGGAATGAGTGAACCCTTCATTCTCATTAGAAATGGCTTAGAGGAAATAACATACAAACTCAATAGGGTATAGAAATATATCTTATCCTAGAGAAAAATGATAGGAAAGTTAAGGGATAAGGGAGAGTAAGTGATATAAGAGAGGGAATATTTTGGGAGAGGGTAGTCAAATACAACACACTTCTGAGAAGGGACAGGTGAAAGGGGGGATTGAATAGAATAAATGAGAGTGGGGAGGAAAAGGATGGAGAGAAATATAGCTAGTTATAGCAAATAAGGGAAAAGATATTGAAGCAACTTCTCTGGTGGACTTATGATAAAGGCAACTCATCTCAGAGACAGAACTGATGAAATCTGAACATAGACTGAAATATACTCCCCCCTTCATTTCATTTCCCTTGAGGTTTCTCTATCTTTGTGGGGGGAGGGGTTATGTTTGCTTTCACAACAAGATTATTGTAATAATATAAAATAAATAAACCATAAAAATATTTTAAAGTATTCTCTTCAAAAGAAAAAAAGAATAATCTCATCTCTTTTGTGTCAGTATTTCATTGGTTCTCTTCATTTCCCAGAGATTGTATGTTAGGTATGTGATTGGTGGCAAGGCGAGATATGATCTTTTTATCACCCGTCTCAGATTTTGTTTTATGATATTTGAAACTTGTTCTTCATTATTTTCACTTCCTGACTACCTTGGCTTCTTTCAAGTCCCAGATAATTGTGTGAATACCTATTACTTTGAGAAATGGCTGATCGAGTTGTAATGTATGATTGTAATGGGATTATTACTGTGCTATAAGCAATGATGAGCTCAATGATCTTAAAAAGACATGGAATGACTTGCACAAAATAATAAAGAGCTAAATAAACAGAACCAAGAGATCATTGTGAACAGTAACAGCGATATATTTTTTTTAAGAAAAGGGAATTGAGGGGTGGCTAGGTGGTGCAGTAGATAGAGCACTAGCCCTGGAGTCAGGAATAACTGAGTTCAAATCCAGCCTCAGACACTTAATAATTACCTAGCTGTGTGGCCTTGGGCAAGGCACTTAACCCCATTGCCTTGAAAAAACTAAAAAAAAAAAAAAGGGGCGGGGAATTGACAACTGGGGACAATTTTGGGCTACCTGCAATGGAGAATACCATCTGTATCCAGAGAAAGAATTATGGCCTTTGAACAAAGACCAAAGACTATGACTTTCAAATTTAGGAAAAAAATTATATATTATGTAATTTTACTATCTCATACTTTATTTCTCTTCCTTAAGGATATGATTTCTCTGTCATCACATTCAACTGAGATCAATGTATAACATGGAACCAATGTAAAGACTAACAGAATGCCTTCTGTGGGGGCTGGGGGGAGGGAAGCAAGAATGGAGGAAAATTGTAAAACTCAAAATAAATAAATCTTTCATTAAAACAAAAATAAAAGGGAATTGAATAAATCATTTTACTATTATAAATTAACTATAAAAAGTATACAAGGGAAGATGCTATCTGCTGTTTCATAGAATTGATAAATAGAAATATATATTCAATGATTTACATATTTATATGCATATATATATATATACACAATGTTTATGTCTAATGATAACCATCTCTAGGACAATGAGGTTAGGGAGGGAAAAATAAGAAATTTACATGACAATTTTCTTAGCTATTTAAAAGTAATAGAAAGTTATACATAATAAATTAAGTTTCATGTACAATCATCTTTTTATTATGCTGTTATGGGAATGCTTATTTTATTGCATAAATTAAAAATAAATTGTTTAAAATAAAACATTATCTTGTACAAGAAACCTTTTCTGATGCCCTGAATAGTGTTTTTCAATTAATCCTTTCTATTCTTTGTTTGAACTTGGTTGTTTTCTTGACTGTGAGCTCCTTAAAAGCAGAAACTATCTTTTGTCTTTCTTTGTATCACCGGTACTTAGCAGAGTGGCTGGCACATATTAGATTTTTAACAAATACTTCTTTCATCTCCTCTCCCCCTTAAAATAATAATAATATTAAGTGAATTGTGTGTATGTATGTATGTAGTTATATAACTTTCAATATTCCAATGTATTCTAGATATATCAACTAATCCTAGCAAGAATTCTATGAGATACTGCTTTTTAAAATATTGTACCTATTTCACAAATAAGAAAATTGTTCAGAAAAATTAAACAACTCACCCAGGTTCACATAGTTAGTAAATGTATGAAATTAGATTTGAGTTAAAAAAACAACTATTATTAATTCAGAGCAAGCCTAGTCAATGAACAGAAGCATGTAGATAGTGTAGCAGAAAGAGCACTGAGAATAGTCAGGAAGACCTAAATTCAAATCTAACCTGAGACATTTACTAGACTGAAGAAGTGTTTACCTGCCAAGTTTCTTAACCTCTCAGCTCTACTTTCTTCAAATGTAAAATAAAGGGGTTGTACTCAATCACCTCTAAGATCCATTACTAACTTTAAGTCTATGATTCTGTGGACACAAGTGTCACATAAAGGTTAATGTTAGAATATTCCATCTACTCTAACTCTTTTTCAGAAATATACATAATTCAACAGATGCCAAGTAAATTACAAAATAGAATTGTTAAGTGATAGAATAATTCATAAAGTATTCTGGCCATGCATACAATATTGCTATATTAATATTTGAATCAAGGGAGTTTTGGAGAAGTGATCAATAATTCAGTTCTCATTTAATATCAAACTCTATTATCATGCAGGCAACTTGTATTAGTTTACACTTCATCTTGACTAAGATGTAGCACATTATTGCTACTGTCACCTTTGCTTATATTACAAGATGACAGAACTACTCATGAGGACTGAGATGATATACCCAAGATAGACAAGGTATTCACAAACCAGCAGTGGAGGGTTAGATAAGGTCTTCAAAACTAATTGATCAAAATCTGCAGGCAGATCTTTAAGATCTCGGCAGGCAAGTGGACTCCACACAACTTACCTCCTCCCAGTTTAACTCCAAACCTGTCAGTTGCTAATATATACCATCTGTGTCAAGTCACAATCTAATATTTTCCAAGATTCCCAATGTAGTGGGGAAATGAGTCTATTTAGCAGCTGGAGTCCTAGCCCCTAATCTTTTCTTTGCTGTCCTCATCATCTGCATTTAAAGCTTTGCTTCTAACACCCATTCCCTAAATCTTTAGCAAAATGCCAAGGGGCTCCTTACAAAAAAATGAGGAACTCTTTTAACCCATCTGGCACCCTTACTGCTAGGCTAATATTCCTAGTCACAGTCCAAAATAATGACAAGAGCATGAGCCTCAAGTCAGGAGACATGGTTTTGGATCCAGTCTCAAAGATTTTCTACCTGTGGGATCATGGATACATAACTTGTTCTCAGAGCCTCAGTTTACTCCCCTCTAAAATAGAGATGTCAATATTATAGTGAATCAAGGAATTGTTTTGAAGAAAGTACTTTGCAAACCAAAAAGTGAGAGTCCTAAGAGCTAATGTACAGTCTGATAAGATTTTGAGTAAGTGTTTCTTAGGATATAAAGAACCCAGTAAGACCTGGGTTCAAAACTAGCTTCTGATATATACTAGCTCTAAGACCCTAGAAAATCACTTAATCTCTCAATATTCTAGATAACTCTAACACTTTAAGTTGTTGATAAGGACTAACATGCACTGAAAGAGTTTCCTCACAAGTCCAATAACTATCCCATCCATGTTAATATTGCTCCCTCCTCAAATATAGCCAATGTCGCCTTATTGCCTATGGATTAAAAACCAAAGGGTTTAAACTGATGCCTTCATAATCTCTCTCACTCCCATCATGTATCCTCCAGATTATTGAACTAATTGCTATCCCCAAACATATTCCCTTCTATAATTTTGTTCATGACAAGATTCCATTCCCTAGCCTATTGAAATCCTCCATGTCTTACAAGACTTGTGCCTTAAGAGGCAGGGATGGGACACAGTGGAGGGAGAATTTGCCTCAAAACCAAGAAGGGTTTGGTTGAAATTCCAGTTCAGGAAACGTATTGGCTTGTCACTCTAATCAAACCACTGAATCCATCAAAAACCTATGTGACTCTTGAAGACTATAAGTTGTAAGGTATTGACTTGTTTCAGGAGAGGAAGTTTCCTATTCCAATGAAATCATAGTTAGTCCCTATCCATACAAGGTTCAGTTTAATTGTAGTCACTCTAAAATCATCCCTGATCCTTCCCAGGTGAAAGTAATTCCTACTTCCTTAGTTCCTGAAAGGACTAATTTGCATCTTACTTGTGCATTTGTCATCTTCTGTTTTTGTCAGCTACTTCTGCATTTTTTCATTTTGAAAGAATGAAAGAAAGCTCAGGGATATTCTTGTTAATAAAATTGGATTGGAGAAGAAAGAAGAAAATGGAATAACTGATAAGTTTCTGGTATCCATTGACTTTCTCAGTCCTATAAAATATTTATAAGGATATATTGATTCCTCAATTCTACGTCTTGGAATCCCTGCTTTCCTTTGAGATCTAGTTCAAATATCATCTTTCCTGGTTTTCTCACCCAGGTTACCTTACATTGATTGTATATGTATTTTTGCATTTATATTATTTATGTGCCTGCTATTTAACCCATAGAATGGAAGTTTCTTGGGGTCAGGGTCTAAAGTTTCACATTTGACTTTGTATCATGGTGTAAGTCTTTAATTGAGAGCAATAGATACAGAGAAGAGAGAGCTGGTTTCAAAACCTGGATTAAAATCTTATTTCTGACATGAAAAATTTGTGTGAATCTGGACACATAACTTAACAATGATCTCATTTTTAATATTACATTTTAAAACTAAGAAAATACGTTGTCTTTGGAGTCCTTTTGTTTTTTTACATAAAATTTTATTTTATTTTTCCAATTACATTCAATGGAAGTTTTTCAGCATTCATCCATTTGCAAATTTATGAGTTCCATATTTTTCTACCAAGCCTCCTTTCCCTTTACCCTCCCCATGACAATGAATGTGTTGTACATGTACTTTTGTGTTAAACATATTTACATAGTAGTAATGTTGTAAAAAAGAAATTAGAACTAAGGGGAAAGAAAAAAACAATGAAAAAAGGAAGGGAATTTTTTTTTAAAAAAAATGGACATTCTATGTATTCAGATTCCATAGTTTTTCCCTGAATGTGGATGGCACTGTTCATAGCAGATCTCTCAAGATTATCCTTAATCTCCGAACTGCTTGGAGTGATCATCTCACAATGTTGTTGCTAATGTGTACAACATTTTCTTGGTTCTGCTCACTTTACTCAGTTCATGTAATTCTTTCCATACTTCTCTAAAGTCTGACCACTCGTGATTTCTTATAGAACAATAAGACTCCATAATATTCATATGCCATTACTGGTTCAACCATCCCCCCAATTGATAGACCTCCCCTAAATTTCTGATTCTTTGCCACTACCAAAAAAAGCTGCTATAAATATTTTTGAACATGTGAGACTTTTCCTTTTTTTAATGATCTCATTGGGAATAGACTTAGTATTAGATCAGTTTTACTGCTCTTTGGGCATAGTTCCAGAATGCTCTCCAGAGTGACTGGGTCAGTTCACAACTCCACCAGCAGTGCATTAATGTCCCAATTTTCCCACATCCTCTCCTACATTGATCATTTTCCCTTTCTGTCATCTTAGACAATCTGAAAGGTGTGAAAAAGTACCTCATTGTTCATTTAATTTGTATTTCTCTAATCAGTGAAGATTTGGAATATTTTTCATGTGATTATATATGGCTTTAAATTCTTCATCTGAAAACTGTCTGTTCATATTTTTAATGTATTTTTATACATTTGATTCAATTCTCTGTACATTTTACAAATGAGTCCTTTATCTGAAACACTAGCTAGGAAAATTGTTTCCCAACTTTCTGTTTCCTTCTAATCTTAGTTGTATTGGTTTTATTAGCACAAAACCTTTTTAATTTAATATATACAAAATCATCTATTTTTTGATTTATAATGTTCTCTATTTCTTATTTGGTGATAAATTTCTCCCCCTCTTTAGATCTGATAGATATTTGCTGTTCTCTTAATTGGTCTATGGTCTTGGACTTATTTCTAAATCCTATACCTATTTTGATCTTATTTTGGTATGGAGTGTGAGATGCTTTTTACCATACTATTTTTCAATTTTTTCAGTAGTTTTTGTCAAATAGTGAGTACTTATTCGGGGATCCTTTGTCCAGATTAATACGTGTGTTTACTTACTTTCAATTATGTTCAACTCTTTGATTCCATTTGGGATTTTCATAGACAAAATACTGAAATAGCTGGCCATTTTCTTCTCTATCTCATTTAAAGGACTGGGAAACTGAGGTAAACAGGGTTAAATGGTAACTACTCAGGGTCACACAGCCAGTAAATGTCCAAGGTTAAATATGAATTCAGGAAGAGAGTCTTTCTGACTCCAGGACTGGCACTGTTTCAACTATGCCACCAAGATGCACCTCCCCTCCATACAGTGCACACACACACACACACACACACACACACACACACACACACACACACACAGGAGAGAGAGACAGAGAGAGAGAGAGAGAGAGAGAGAGAGAGACCAACCAAGACTGGACAGAGAGAGAGACAGAGACAGCGATACCAATAAAATCTCAGGTTCCATCTCTTTCCTTATCCCAAACCATCACCTAATATTATACCTTGCACATAGTTGGCAGTTAAAGGTAATCTTACACCAATCTCTTTCACTCTGTTAACACTCACCATCTTGGTTTAGATCCTCATCACTCTTTCCTGAACATTGCAATAGCTTCTGCTTGATCACCCTGCCTCAAGTCTCACACCACTTCAGCCAGTCTTCCACATAGTTGCAAAATGATTTTCCTAAATTGTGGATCTGTCCATGTCACTCTTATATTCAGTAACTACAGTGTCTCACTATTACTTATAGAATCAAATACAAGTTCCTATTTGGTTTTTAATGCTCTTTATAGATTTGTCCCAACCTACCTTTTTGTTTTCCAAACACTATTATATATTACTTCTTTTCCTATCCTCTCTAGTTCAGCCAGACTGACATTTTTACTCTTCTTTACACTCAACACTCCTCCTCCTCTTGTCCATCTGCTTTTGCAGTGACCCAGGATCAGAATGCACTCCTTCCTCAATTTTCCAACTTAAAATGTTTTGTTTTCTTCAAAACTCAGCTCAAGAAATTCCCTTTTCATCTGAAGTTTTTTATCTATTTTGTATACATGTATATTTTTACATGTTCCCTCCATACACATACCACAAGAGAATGAATTCCTTAAGAAGAGAAATTATCTAATTTTTGTCTTTCTATTCCTTGCATTTTTGTGTATTCCCTACCACTTAAAACATAGTAGATGCTTAAAAATGTTTGTTGATTCATTCATTCATTGATTAATAAATGCATGCTGATTTACATAATGATTCAATGAATGGTATATGAACACATCAAGAATATCATTGATGAAAATATGTGAAGAGATAGGTTTCAAGAGATAATTTTCTATAACAAACCATGCCTTAAGAATTAGACAAATAACAGAGGGATATGAAGCATATTATTTCCTACTGAATATTTATGATTTTGACTCAGTAGACATAAAAATTCAGCCTTTGTGGCTTTTAAAAAAAAGATTCCCATGTATATACTAAAACTCATAGAAGATTCAATGACAAATCATAGATAAATGTCTTTGTTTGGTGATCCATTGAGTAGCACCATTAAATGAAGAGTAAAACAGAAAGTCATTCATCAGATATATTGACCTAAATCATGCAGGATATCATATGTGAAATACATAATAGAAAGAGTACCTAGAAAACACAAGTTTTATTCAAATAGTATTTTTCAAAGATGTTGTTATATTAATTTCCTCTCAAGAAAGAGTTAGCATGGTCTGGGGATAAGCCACCAATACCAACATCCTAAAGTGAAAATTTTCTATATCCCATCCTCTTCTACTCACCACCACTGACTCCCTCTTCCACTTCATCCCTGAGCTACTAACTTTATAAACTTAGAACCCTCTTGTCACCTTTTCACAGATGAAGGGAATGGAGAAAAATAACACTTCCACTAAACTGCCTGTTCTGGGGATCTATGCCTCATAGAGTGCCCAGGATCAACTGGAAAGTTGTAGTAGAAGAGATGGCTGATCTTTGACCTCTATACTAAACTCAACCCAAACCATCTCCCAGTTATTATTTCCCTCTGCTCTCTCTTTTGCTGTTGCAGTGCAATGGAAAAATCATTAAATTTCAAGTTAGAGGAATTGAGTTCAAATTCTGCCTCTACTCTTGACTGTTTATGACCTTGATCAAGCCAACCAATCTCTATTTGTCTAAGTTTCATTAATTGTAAAATGGAGATAATCCTGCCTTGCAGGGTTTTTGAAAATCAAACGAGATAATTCCTGTAATAAAAAATCAAATAATATAATACTTATAAAAAAAAGAAAACTGCTTAGCATAGTGTCTGCCACATAGTTGGCAACATATAAATGCTTATTCCCTTTTTCCTTCTCCCCTCCTGTTCCCACATGAATGAGATTAAGAGGAAGTCTTGGTATACTCTTTCAATCACCATCTCCACTAACTCTCCCTAAGCCACCATCACTTGACAAATCATCTCTTTCACATTTAAAGATCATCTCCTGTCCAGATCCTTGAAGTTATAATCTGTGAATAATAAAGTCCCTCTCCTATCCCTACTGAGTTCTTAAAATCTACTCCATTCCAGTATCTATCTCCTTTTAATATACCAGCCTCAATTAGCCTCACAACCTTCCCAACTCCTATGAACTATCATGAAGAAATCATATCTTGCCCCACCCCCATTTCCTTCACTCCCAGCTCAACAAAACTAGAAATTCTTTGTTAGAACTCTGATAGCATCAACACCTAGTATGCAAAATGCCTTCAATGAAATCTAAAATCATTCAAAAGAATCATATTAGAAAAATTAAGGAATACTTTTAAAATTATAGTGTTTGATGATCCATAGACATTGGGAGAATACTGGTCTTATATACATTGTTTTCTTATGCTAATAACTAGTGTGAGATAAAGAAAAGCACTATGCAATTTATGAAATCAAATCAGACTTGATCCTATCCTTTTTTACTCTGAACCCAGTGCAATATAAATCTAATAATTCCTGTCTATTATAGACTGACAGCAATCTGACCAATAAAAATTTTCAATCCATCACCTCTCTTCTCAGTTTAATTGAGGTTATTACCTCTGTGCTTCATATAGGTAATCAACTATCAGGTAACCAAAAATGAACTGTGCTTTGTCAATAGGGGACCATTGACAAATAAAAAAAAATGAAATGCAAAAGATTTAAAAAAAAAACAGAAAAGGTTCTTATATCTTCAGAACAGTATTAAAAATTAATAACTTTGGATTGAGATTGTTCCTGCTAAAATGTAAATCTTCTTGGTACAGATTAATGTATGAATGATATTTTATTGTTGTTATTCAGTCATTTCAGTTGTATCCCACTTTTCATGACCTTATTGAAGTTTAGCAAAGATATGAGAGTGGATTGACATTTTTCTCCAAGTTATTTTATAGATGACAAAATTGAGGAAAAGAATGTTAAGTAACTTGACCAGGGTTACACAATTAGTAAATGTCTGAGACTGAATTTGAATTCAGTTCTTCCTGACTCCAGGCCTGGTACTCTATCCATTGCACTGCTCTGCTAAATCTAATATCCATTTTCAATTTTCTGTGAATTCATTTAGCAAATGTATTCCAAAGTAACAGTTGTCTAAGAAGAGACATCTGCTGGAAAGAAAATAGAAAGGAAAAAATGGCTGTATCCTGGGATATATCATCCAGAAATGGCAAGTCAGAGTTGGATGGTGCAGTTGAAGACCTTGGGAAAATATGAAAATGCCAGTGTCTGAATGAAAGATGAAGTGAGTGAACACCAATGACAAATTAAAGAGACTAGCTCCTTCACTATAAAGATAAAGGAATAGAAACCACAAGAGATGACTTGATCAAAGTCTGTCAGGTAATCAGTCAATAAAAATTTATTAAATAGCTACTATGTGCTAAGCATTGAGACTATAAAGAAAGGCAAAAGTCCATGCTCTCAAGGAGCTCAGAGTCTAATGGAAGAGACAACATGCAAATGACTATGCACGATGTATATACAGGATAAGGGAAGGAAAGAATTTATATTGAGTCTACTGTGCACCAGCACTGTGCCAAGAGCTTTGACAAATATTATCTCATTTTATCTGCATAACAACCTTTTGAAGTCATTTCTATTATTTTTCTCATTAAGTGACTTGTCAGATTTAAATTCAGCTCTTCCTGACTCCAGATGCAACATTCTATGCCCTGAACTACCAATTGTTAGAAGATAAATAGGAATAGCCAGGGGTAGTTAGGTGGTACAATAGGTAGAGCACCAGCTCTGGAGTCAGGAAGACTGGAGTTCAACTCTGACCTCAGACACTTAAACTTACTGACTATGTAACTTAACTCTGTTTACCTCACATCCAGGGCTATCTCCAGACAGCCTGATTCATATTTTGTCAATGGACCTAGACCACTCTGGAGGAGAAAGTAAGATTTATAATTTAGCACAGCACCTCCTCAGCAAAATCTAATTCATGTATATGTTATGATATCACCTCCCTGATGTCACTGTCTTCTTTGAGAACAAAGGACAAATATCACATCATCAGGAGATAATCAAGGGACAAGTAATTAGAAGTAGGGGGAAATCAGGAAAGGTTTCCTGTAGAAGATAAGATAACTTGTTTGAGAGTGAGTCTGTGCTCAATTTATCACCTATGCTGACCTTTATGAAAAAGAGAGAAAAGGAAGAAAAGTGAGTTGTTATAATTGAGTAGCTCAAAGACTCAGAGTGCAAAAATATGTATGATGCTAAATCTCTGAGCTATGGTTGGAGGGAAACTTATATCTCCTTCCTTGGTACATTTCTAAACCTATGGGTAATATGACTTAAGTGAGCCAACTGTGGGCTTTGAAGATAACAGCCAGGATATTGAGTTGAGAGAAGAAGCCTATTATAATTAAAAGTAAGTACATTGAACTTAGAGACAGAAAAACTGAGGTCAAGTGTTGGCTTTAGAAGTTCTGTATCAATATCCCTTTGAGCAACACATTTACTCTCTGTGCCTTGTTATTTTTTGTTTTGTGTTTTCCATCTTTAAAACAGGTCTTAGAATATCTTTACTGCTCAACTCACTAGGTGGCTACAAGGATGATCTGAGATAAAGTAGTCAATGCAAAGTACCATATAAATATCAACTATTGTTATTAGCTGTGCGAATTTGATCGAATCACTTTAGTTGTTTGGGTGGACTTCAGTTCTCTCACTTATAAAATAAAGGAATTGAATTTGATGTATTTCAAAAGAGTAAAACTTTGTAATGAAAATAAGTATGTCTCCTATGATTTGGAGATTCAGTTGGATTTCAGGTAAAATTTATTTTATGAGTGATGGTATATTCTTAACTCATATGCCATATTGATTTTATCCTCTCCCCGTCCCACATACAGGAGTACACTTTTCAGAAAAAGAGGGAGGATATATAGTTAGCAATGGAATAATCTTTTCTAGAGTTTTGAAGAGCAGCCTTGAAATATAAATTGCAATCCTAGAGATTATGGGATTGGAGCATAGGAAACTAATTTAAAACTAAATTAATTAACAGGTTGAGGTATAATCCAATCTAATCTGGATATGTACCCTCACATGCACTTTCAGAAAACTGTTACTTTAAAAGAACTGGAGAAGATGTCCAGCCAAGATGGTAGAGAGAAGCCAGGCAGTGTTTTAAATTCTCCTGGTTTATCCTCAGAACTAACATGAACCAAGCTTCTTAAGAGATTTTGGAACCACAGAGACCAGAGAAGAACCAAAGGACATCTACTAACAAGGTCTGTCACAGGGGAGCACGGACAAACTGGGGGCAGAGAGCAAAGACCCAGGGCAGGGGCAGTGGGGTGAGGGCAGGGTATTTGCTGTGTGCATGGCAGACAGGAGAGTTCCAGCTTGGCCACCCAGACATCTATCCAGTCAGTTTGGTTGGTCTGGAAGATCAGGACCTCAAGCCCCAGTGTTTTCAGCAGAATCCCCTCTCCCTCTTTGGAATAAAGTGTCTCTCACCAAAATAAACAGCCTCCGCCTGGTGTTTGCAGCTTGGCCTGAGGCTCAGGTGTGGGTGGTAGATCTCCCTCAGGTTGCAGATTAAGTAGATTAACTATCTAACTCAAGGGCTTTGTCCACCTTATTCAAAGACAGTCTAGATCCTGCTACCCATGCACACCCCACCCACACATCTAGGGAGTGGGCCTCTATCAACATAACAGACAAGCCAGAGAAAGCTTCTGGCATCCCCTACAGGCCCATCCTCTGAATAGCCCCAGAAGTAGGCAAAGCCTCTAGGGAGCTCAGCACTGAAATCCTGTGAAACTCCACCAGCACAAGTTCTGAGGGAAAGGACCCAAAATGAAGAAAGGCCAGCTGAAAGGGGGGGGGGGTGCCTTGAATGTTACCTTGAAGACAAGGATCTTAACTCAAAGAGGACTAGAGTTTCAGAGGAGAATATGAATTGGTCTCCAGCCCAGAAAGACATCCTAGAAAAGATCAGAAAGGAGTTTAAAAATCAGCAAAAAAAATTGAGAAAAGAAATGGAAGAGAAAATTAACATCTTAAAACCAGAAAACAAATCCTTTGCAAATACAATTGGACAATTCCAAAAAGAAAACTATTCTCTCAGTAATACAATTAGGCAAATGGAAAACTCCTTCAAAAATAGAATTAACCAATTGGAAAAGGATATGCAAAAGGTAAATGAAGAAAAGTCTTCTCTAAAAAAAATTGGAATCTGGAGACTAATAACTTCATGAGACACCAAGAATCTGTTAAACAAAAATTTATAAATTGAAAAAATTAGAAGGCAATGAAAAATACATCAGCAAAACAACAGACCTAGAAAATAGATCCAGGAGAGACAATTTAAGAATATCAGGACTTCCTGAACACTTTGAAGAGAAAAAAAAAACCCTGAACTCCATATTTCAGGATATAGGAAAGGAGAGGTCAAACTATTCATTGAAAGAATATATTGATCCTCTCCTGAAAGGAATCCCAAAATGAAAACACTAATAAATATTGTAGTCGAATTCCAGAACTATTAAATCAAGGAAAAAGTCCTGCAAGTGGCCAGAAAGAAAAAGTTCAAATAAAAAGGAGCCACAGTCAGGATTACACAGGACCTGGCTATATCAACATTAAGGGATCAAAGGGCCTTGGAATATTATATCCTGGAGAGTAAGGGAGTTTGGAATACAGTTAAGAATTCACTATCTGGCAAAACTGAGCCTTCTCTTTCAGGGGAAAAGATGGACATTTAACAAAATAGGAGACTTTCAACTTTTCCTGTTGAAAAGACCAAATGGAAAAGCTAAACAGAAATTGTTATCTTTAAACAGGAGACCCAAGAGATACATGAAAAGGTAAAAGGGGAAAAGAAAAAATTTGTTATTCAATAAGACAAAACTGACTATATCCCCATCTGGGAGAAAATATTCTCATGACTCTTGAGAATTGTAACTCTATTAGAAGGAATATACTTAGTCAGAAGTAATGGACACTCATGACTTGTTTGAGACTCTTATGGAATGAGTTAAAAATAATATCTCCTTAAAAAGGGGAGTGGGGGACAGTATAGAGACAGGAGGAGGGAGGAGGTTGAGTGGAGTAAAATTACATCACATGAAGAGTTGCAAAGGACCTATTGCAATAGAGGGGAAGAAAGGAGAGGGTGAGAACCACATGAATCTTACTCTCATAAGATTTGGCTCAAGTTGAGTTTAAAAATTATCTTACCTTTTAAGTATTAAGAGGGGAAGGGAGGGACTGACAGAAGGAAGGGAAGGAAGAAAGGTAAAGGGAAAAAGTGAAAGAAAAGAGAAGGGTTTGGATAGAAGGGGGCAAATACATTGAAGAAAGTGACATTCAGAAGAAAAATAGTGAGGAATAGGGATTAAGTGAGAAAAGGGGAAAATACAATTGGAAGAAAGATAGCATGGAGGCAATAAAGAATTAATCATTATAACTAAATTTGAATTGGATGGGACTCTCCCATAAAGTGGAAGCAGCTAGTAGATTGGATTAAAAACCAGAATCCTACAATATGCTGCTTACAAGAAACACTTTTGAAGCAGAGAGATACATAAAGATAAAAGACTAGAGCAGAATATATCATACTTCAGCCAAAGTGAAAAAGGTAGGGGTAGAAATCCTTATCTCAGACAAAACAGCTGCAAAATCAGACCTCATTAAAATATATAAAGAAGGAAACTGTATCCTCCTAAAAGGTACCATAAACAATGAAAAATGTTCAATACTAAATACATGTGCATCAAGCAGTATAGCATCCAGATTCTTAGAGGAGAAGCTGAATGAGTTACAGGAAGACATGAGCAGCAAAACTCTAGTAGTGGGAAACCTCAACCTCCCTCTCTCAAAAAAGGAAGTTAAGGAGGTAAATGGAATGTTAGAAAACTTAGACATGTTAGATCTTTGGAGAAAAATGAACAAGGATAGAAAGGAATATACCTTTTTGTCTGCAATACATGACACATACACAAAAATTGACCATGTACTAGGGCATAAAAACCTCATAATCAAATGCAGAAAGGCAGAAATATTGAATGCATCTTTTTCTAACCACAATGCAATTAAAAAGTCACTTGTAATAATGGGCCATGGACAGATAAAACTAAAACTAATTGGAAACTAAATAGCTTCATTTTAAAGAATGAGTGGATCAAACAACAAATTATAGAAAGCATTAGTGATTTCATCTAAGACAATGACAGCAAGACAATTTAACAAAACTTATCGGATAAAGTAAAGCAGTCATTAGAGGATATGTTATATTTCTAAATGCTTGCATGAATAAAAAAGAGAAAAAAGAAATAAATGAACTGAGCATGAAACTAAAAAAGTTAAAAAGAAAGAACTAAAAACCCCAATTAAATAACAAATTAGAAATTCTAAAAATTAAAGAAATTAAAAAAATCAAAACCAAGAAAACTATTGAATTATTAAAGAAAATCAAGAGTTGGTTTTATGAAAAAATCAATAAAATAGATAAATCTTTGGATTATTTGATTAAAAAAAGAAGGAAATAAAATTACTAGTATCAGAAATGAAAAAAGGTGAACTCACCACCAATGAGGAAGAAATTAAAGTAATAATTTGGAATTACTTTTCCCAAATATATTCCAATAAATTTGATAATCTAAATGAAATAGACAAATATTTACAAAAATATAAATTGACCAGGTTAAATGAAGAGGAAATTAAAAGCCTAAATAGGGGCAGCTAGGTGGTGCAGTGGATAGAGCACTGGCCTTGGAGTCAGGAATACCTGAGTTCAAATCCAGCCTCAGACACCTAACTGTGTGTGGCCTTGGGCAAGCCACTTAACCCCATTGCCTTGAAAAAAATCCACAAAAAAAAAAACCCTAAATAGCCCTACCTCAACAAGTCATCAATGAACTTCCTAGAAGACATCTCCAGGGCCAAATACATTCACAGGTGATTTCTATCAAACATTCAAGGAACAATTGGTTCCAATTCTATATAAACTATTTGGAAAAAATAGATGAAGACAGAACTCTGCCTAATTCCTTCTATAATACTAATATGGTGCTGATATCTAAATCAGGAAGAGTGAAAACAGAGAAAGAAAAATATAGACAAATTTCCCTAATGAATATGGATGCAAAAATATTAAATAAAATATTATAAAGCTATTGCAGCAAGTTATCACTAGGATAATATGATCAAACAGGATTTATTAAGGAATGCGAGATTGGTTCAATATTGGAAAACTGTCAGCATAATTGGCTATAACAATCACAAACAGAACAAAATCACATGATTATCTCACTAGATGCTGAAAAAGTATTGGATAAAATGTAGTACCCATTCCTACTAAAAATGCTAGAGAGCTTAGGAATAAATGGATTGTTCCTAAAAATGATAAGTAGCATTTATCTGAACCCATCAACAAGCATTATACACAATAGGGATAAGCTAGAAGCATTTCCAATAAGATCAGGAATGAAACAAGGATGTCCATTATCACCACTACTATTCAATATCATATTTAAAATGTTAGACTCAGCAGTAAGAGAAGAAAAAAACAAATTGAAAGAATTAGAATTGGAAAGGAAGAAACAAAACCCTCACTCTTTGCAGATGACATGATGGTATGCCTAAAGTATCCTAAAAATAATCATCTAAAAAACTGCTGGAAGCAATTAGCAACTTTAGCAAAGTCACATAAATCCTCAGTATTTCTATATATATTAGCAGCAAGAGTTAGAAAGAGAATTTCCATTTAAAATAACATCAGACAACATAAAATATTGGGGAGTCTACCTGCCAAGGCAGAGTCAGAAACTATGAAAACAACTAAAACATTTTTCACACAAATACCACATTACTCTATGTATAAGATACTCCCATGTTTAAGATGCACCTTAATATTGGGGCCCAAAATTTGGAAAAAATATTACCTAAAGTTGTTGATCTCTAGTTTTATTCAACATGAAATTCAATGATCATCTACTCATAGCTTTCAGGCATCTTTGGGCAAATCTAGTGGATGGACACAATTCCGTTTCATGAACCTGAAGCACCAGTTGAGCCCTTCTTTGAAAGCAGTCACTTCATTTTCTTCACCAATTATTCTGGTCTCATGCTGAACCATCTTTCTGGATACAGGAATTCAAATGACCTTTTGTTCTTCAATCCATCTCTAAAAATAGACCATTTTTTGACTTGCCTTTCATGGCCTTCTTCTGGCATGGTGTTTTCAGTAGGGTTTCTTCTTCCCGTAGCCAGTCTCAAATTGTTTTCTCAGTTGGGAGGAGGACCAAACTGATGTTCAGCAGAATGATTTCCATTCATTTTTGCAAACTGGAACACTTTAAACTTGAATTCAGCACTGTACAAAAATCTTTTCTTAGCTATCTCTGGACAGAACATGGTAAAATATAATCTAGTCTACCAGTAAAACATTTGCAACAATGAGCACAAAGACAACAAGTGTAAAAAAGCAGGAAATACAAATTTTAAAATCTACAATTACAAAAACAAGAGCAAAAAAGTGGGAAATGCAAGTAAAAAACTCTACATCCACTGTATAAAATGCTCCTGGCTTTTAGACCCCAAATTCTTCAAAAAAGGGCGTATCTTATATAAGGGGAAATATGGTAAAATCAGATCTAAATAATTTGGCAAATATCAACTGCTTACAGATAGCCTGAGCTAATAATTCTACCTAAATTAAATTACTTATTTATTGCCATAACAATCAAATTTCCAAAACATTACTTTAGGGAGCTAGAAAAAAATATAACCAAATTCAAATGGAGAAACAAAAAGTAAAGAATATGAAGGAATTTAATTTTTAAAAATGCAAAAGAAAGTAGCTTAGCCTTACCAGATCAAAAATTATATTATGAAGCATCAGTCGTCAAAACTGCCTGGTTCTGGCTAAGAAATAGAGTGGAGAATCAGTGGAATAGATTAGGTGCAAAAGAGAATACAGGAAATGATTATAGTAATCTGCTGTTTGATAAACCCAAAGAGTCCAATTTCCGGGATAATAATTTACTCTTAAAAATTGTTGTGAAAATGCTCTATACAAAGATAATATCAAAATGGGTGCAGAATATAGACAATATTATAAGCAAATTAGGAGAACAAGAAATAGTTTACCTGTCAGATCTATGGAAAGGGGAGCAGTTTATGATTAATGAAAAGGTAGAGAACATTATAAAAAACAAATTGGATAATATTGATACATTAAATTAAAAAGCTTTCATACAAACAAAACCACTGTAACCAAGATCAAAAGAAACGTAGTAAATTGGGAAACAATTTTTATATCTAGTGTTTCTGAAAAAAGGACTCATTTCTAAACTATAGAGAGAACTGAGTCAAATTTATAAAAAAAAAAAAGCAAGCTATTCCCCAATTGACAAATGGTTAAAGGATATGTGAAGGCAATTTTAGATGAGGAAATCAAAGCTATCTATAATCATATAAAAATTGCTCTAAATCATTACTGATTAGAGAAATGCAAATTAAAGCATCTCTGAGATACCACCTCACACCTCTCAGATTGACCAAAGTGACCAGAAAGGATAATACCACTACTGGGTCTGAATCCTGAAGAGATCATGAAACAGAACTTTAAAACACACTTGTACAAAATTATTGATAATACCACTGTTTTTTGAGAAAAGAATTGGAAATGAAGGTGATGTCCGTCAACTGGAGAATAGTTGAACGAATGGTGTAAATGTATATGATGGAACACTATTGTTCCATTAGAAATCAGGAAGGATAGGATTTCAGAGAAGCCTGGAAAAACTTGCATGAATTGATGCTGAGTGAGATGAGCAGAACCAGAAGAACATTGTACAGCTTAACAACAACATGGGATGATGATCAACCTTGATGGACTTGCTCAATCTATGAGTGCAATAATCAGGGACAATTTGAGGGATGAAGAATACTATCTGTATCCAGAGAAAGAACTGTGGAGTTTAAACAAAGATCAAAAATTATTATCATCAATTTTTAAAAACATCATCTCATGTTTGACATAATTTGGCTATCGCTAATATTTTCTTTCTTCCTTAAGGATATGTTTTCCTCTCAGCACGTACAATTTTGACATATGCATTATCATGGAAATAAATATAAAGCCTATCATACTGCTTTCTGTTGGGGGGGAAGGGGAAGGAAGGAAGGGGGGAAAGTGTAAAATTCAAAGCCCTGCAAAAAAAGATTAGTAGAAACTACTATTGCAAATAATTGGAAAACAAATCATTTATATTTTTAAAAAATTGGAAACAAAAGTGTGTGCCTATTGCTTAGGGAATAGCTAAACAAACCTGTGGTGCACTAATGTAATGAAGGATCCCTACCCTGTAAAAATGATGAATATGAAGGCTTTTGAGAAACCTGAAGAATTATATGAACTGGCTCTAAAAGAAGCAGAACCAGGTAAACAAGATAACTACAGCAATGAAAATTGAAAGGACAAGTCCCTTGAAGGGACTGGAGGACTGAAGACTAATTAAAATGTTCAATTTTGACTTCCAGAGAAGAAATGAGAAAAATATACCTCTATCTTTTCTTCCTTTGGGTGGGGGAAGATAAAGATATGGGAAACTATTAAGTGGATTGTACATATTTGTCAGAAATGATTGATCAGACAAGTATTTTTTATTGAATTCCTTGTTTTTCCCTTTTTCTTTTAAAATCATTATTATAAATAATGGTCTATTGAACTAGAGAAGGGAAAGGAATATATTGAGAAATGAAAGTGATTTTTTAAAGTGTATATACATATATATATATATGTATATGTATGTGTGATAAGATAATTTTAAAGTATTATTTGTAACCTATTCTCTTAGCAATGTGAATAAATCCTGTGAATTTGTCCTGTGAATAAATCCTAACCAGCACATTCTTGTGATCTAAAAGAATAAAAATGGAATAATGGAGTGGAAACTAAAATTCATAATGACAGCAACAAAGGAGAAAAAGTTAAAACAATTTAATAGCTAGCATTTATATAACACTTTAATATTTACAAAGCTCTTTGCAAACCTTACCTCATTTATCCTCACAACAACCCTTGGAGTTAGATATTATCATCTCCATTTTATGGATGAGGAAACTGAGGCAGTCAGAGGATAAATGCTCAGACATGTACAGGGTGACTTAGCTAGTAAGTGTCTTGGGCTAGATTTGACCTCACAGTTTTCCTTACTTCACTATCAATATTTTATCCACTTCACAACCTTCTTCACACACATTGTATAAACTGAGAGTAAGGAGCAAAGCAGCTGAGTCTCTGAGGATGAAATGAAGTGTTGAGAGATGAGTCATTTAGAAACCATTTAGAAGATTGCCAAAATATTCCAGGCATAAGGTAAACTTAGTATCCAGTGCAGATCTGTGAGTGGAAAGAAGAAAATGCATAGGAGAACATAGAAAAGAGATTTGGCAACAGATTGGCTCTGTGGATGATATCAAATTGTCAACCCTGAGTGATTGGAAAGATGGTAGTGCCTTTTGGCAGTAATAGGGCAAGAGCTAAGGGCTTAGAGAAGGGGGGAGAAAGATGATGAGTACCTTATGGATGATGTTTATGAGTAGATAAAGCAGAACTAATGACATGGATGATGACCCCACTAACTGATGATCAGTCTAATGTCTTTGGGTTCCTTTTTTTGTTAAAGTTGGGAATCGAGTAGTGTTTCTACCCCACCTCATTCCTAAATTACACCTTTAAGGCTGAGTAGGAAGTTCAGACAACTTGAGGTTATAAGCAGGATGTATAAATGAAAAATTTTCTTCTCTTCTCATGCCTGTCACAAACCTAAACACAGTGGGACTTCTCACAACCACAGAGGATGAGCGAGAAACCCAAGTATGCATTCCAAGCCTTCTTTTTCAATAATTTAATTGGTACTCCATCGGTGATTCTGCTAGAAGAAGAAGCCTTAGGTGCTAAAAAACTTGGAATTTATTTTATTTTTAAGTTCTCATTTCCAGGCTCATTTCCAGCTCATCGTTGCACTAAACAGATGTACTGTATTGATGGAGTACATACGAGACTTCTCGTTACAGCAACGAATCTATGTGTTTGTGTGTGTGTGTGTGTGTGTGTGTGTGGTGTTAATTATATAACCCCTGCAGTCATACAGATGGAAACATCTCCACTCCAGCTGTAACCCTCACCAAGCCCCCGAGATCCCTGACAGGAGCAGCTGTGGGCTCGAGCAAGGAGAGAAATAGAACAGCTGGCCTTGTTCGCACTTTATAGTCCTAAATCACTATTCAAGCAAGCTGAGGCTCCTTTACTTTAGAGCCAATGGGCAACCTACACAGTCAGTCCTCAGCAGCTTTGGCATGTTTTTGTCCATTTCTACTTCAAAAGGAGAAGCTGACCAGCTCAGCTCCATAGTCCCCCTGCTGTGGAGACAGATCAGCTGCTCCTATAAAAGTGGACTTCGATTAGCAATAAGATAATGACTGCCAAAAAGAGTGATGTAACCTTAGGCTCCATTAAGAGAAACAGAGTGTGCAGAGAAGTGATTGCTCCATCATTAGTAGCCTGGTTAGTCAACTTTTAGAGAACTATGATCAGTTCTAAGGGTTCCATTTTAAAAGGGATATTAATGAAGTGAAATACATATATGTATCTAGGTAAGTATGTATGTATACATACATATATAAGTGATTAGTAATATGTATATACATACACAGATATATAATGATGATTAGAAGATTTCAAAAAGAAAAATGCATCAGAAAAATATGGTGTCTCAGGAAATAGTAAATACTTCATCATTTTTGACCTATGGATTTTATAAATTCATAATTTAGGAAGGATTGGGGCTAAAATGACCTGTGAGGCTCAACCAAGACAAAGATATTGATTCTGATTCTAGTGCTCTGTTCCCCCAAAATAAAGAATCTATCCTCTGCTTATTATTATTTATTAATAAAAGTATTATTCTACTTATCTTCTAATTATTCTCTCTTTAAAGTTATTAATGATCTCTTAATTTTAAAATCCAGTGGCCTTTCCTCCATCCTCATTCTCCTTGACACAATTATGAATCTTTCTTCTTTGCTACTCCTTCTATCTAGATTTTCAGGTCAATGCTGTTACCGAGGCCTGTTGATTTCAACTGTGCAACATCTCTCTAATTACACCCCCTTCTCTTCTCTGACACTGCCACCACTTCAGTGCAAACCCTTGTCTCCTCACATCTAGATTACTACACTAGCTGCCAGTGGGTCTGACTGCTTCAAGTCTCTCTTCACTTCAGTATATCCCTGGAGAACTACTAAAATAATTTTCATAAAGTGCAGGTCCAATCCCTTTTCCTTTCTCCCACCTCTCTCTCTATCTTTCTGTCTCTGTCTCTGTCTCAATCGTTCTTCTTCTCTTTGTCTCTCTTTCCTCTCCATCCATTTTTCCTCTGTCTCTCTCTGTCTCCCTCCCTCCTTCCTTCTCTCTCTCTCTCTCTCTCTCTCTCTCTCTCTCTCTCTCTCTCTCTCTCTCTCTCTCTCTCTCTCTCTCCCACCCGCCTCCAGTGGCTTCCTATTACCTCCAGGAGCAAATACAGAATACTCTCTGAGACATTCAAAGCCCTTTATAACCTAGCCCCTTCCTAATTTTCAAGTCCCCTTACACCTTACACATGCTCTTTGATCTAGTAACTGTAACTGTGGTCTCCTGGCTATTTCACAAAAAAAAAAAAAAAGACTCTCCATCTCTCCTCTTCAGGCATTTTCTCTGGCTGTCTTCCCATGCTTGGAATGCTCTCCTTTGCTTCAATTACTGACCTTCCTGTATTCCTTTATACCTTCTACAGAAGCTTCTCCAATACCCCCTAATTCTAATGCCTTCTTTCTATTAATTATTTCCTATTTCTCCTACCTATATAACTGATGCAAAGAAAAGATGTAGAGAATTATGAATGTAGAAATTGGGTGGAGATGTAAATTTATCACCACTTACTCTTGAGACGTAAAATTGACTAGAAGTAGAGAATTATGAATGTAACAGAAGAAAAATTTGTAATCTTAAAGATTGTTAAATCTTGTCAAATTGGATGGAGATCCCCATTCTTGATGTAAATTGACTACCACTGATATATTATTTAATGTAAAATTTCTATCCTGATTTCCTTAGACTTCACCCTCTACTTAATTCCAGGTCCAGTAAAGGGGAAGGGAATCCATCTTTTTTCCCTCAGGATCAGGACAAGCCTATAAAAACCTGGGTTGGTCTCCACTCAGGGCCACCAGTCTTTTCTGACTTGCTGGTCCAGTCAAGCTCAGCTTGACTGTTCTTTTGTCTCTGTCTTTCTTTACCTACTATTTTCTTATGTATTGTAACTTCTTTTAATAAATTTTCGTTTTATTTTCACTCTTGCTTTCCAGAGTCTAAATAATGATTCCTCATAGGCAGATCCTAGCTCAAGTAGCCAGTGACAACATAACTTGCTTTGCATATACATATATATATATATTTTTTTCTTGTCTCTTCCATTAGATTCCAAGTTCCTTGAGGACAGGGACCTTCATTTGCTTCTTTTTTGCAGCCCCAAAGCTTAGTACAATTCTCAGCACATAATAAACATAATAAATGTTTGCTGATTGATTGATTATCCTCTGTTATTATATTATTATTATATTATTATTATTATTATTATTATTATATAGTGAATGACTGAGAACTAATAATGGTATCCTACAGCCCCCAATGATGGGCCTACAGCAACCCTCTGCTTTCAAGACTCCAAATCTACACTCATTTTTCAGTCAGGAGAGTCTCTTCATTGTGCCAAGAACATGGTAGATTTGTTACCGACTCATTACCTTCACTCTCCTATAATATTTCCCTTCCAGGTCTCCAAATGCCTGCCACCCCCCCCCCCCCATCAAGAGTTTGAACTAATTTCCAGATGATGATGTTTGTCCTTTGTTATCAAGGACCACCATGACATCAGGGAGGTGATACTATGACAAGCACATGAATTGGATTTGAGTAAAGGGGTGCTATGCTACGACACCAGCCTCACTTTCTCCTCCAGAGCCTTTAAATGACCAGATATGAATCAGGATGAATGGAGATGATTCTGGATGTGAGGCAATCAGGGTTAAGTGACTTTTCCAATGTCACACAGCTAGTAAGTGCCAAGTGTCTGAGGCTGAACTCCCATCCTTCTGACTACAAGACCAATGTTCTATCCTCTATGCCATGGAAGTACTTTGGAAAGACTTTGGAGCATATGTACACATTCTATGACTGCTTCCTGGTCTGCTAACAATGAGATAATAGCAATATCAAGTATAACTATACACAGCTTATGAATGTGTTCTCTGATGTACTAAAGAGAAATATTTATACTTCTTTTCCTGCTATATTTTGTAAAAGTAAGTGATATTAATTGGTTAAGTGAACCAAGGGTGCAGGTTAATCACTGGTGGCTGTTGACACTGGTTGTACAGTCTACAGGGTGCCAGGGGACAGCATAACCTAGATGCCTTGAGCTGATACTATTAGAAAAGATACCCTGAGGGGCAGCCTTGCAATTCCATAGTGATTCACAAGTCACTCTTTACATTTAGATTCTTTCACATCTGAATCTCAATAACTATCTAACCAGGTTATGACCCTGACCTTTTGCTCATTCTACTGTAACACAAATTCCTGGCCCCTGAAACTCCTACACTTGTAATAAAACCATATGAGTAATCACAGAACCTCTCACATTATTTAAGCTTTGGAGTGTCTCTTGAGTAGCTTTCTGATGGTATTTTAAAAAATGTGAATATAATAAACTAAAAAGAAATAAAAGCCCAAAGGAAGTTAGTTAACTTTGATGTAAAACTTCAGAAACAGATTTACTGTATCTTCTTTTCTTGCCTTCAACTACCATCTTTCACATTATTTAGAACATTTCCAAAAGAAAAGAGAGAAACAAGCTTCCTCCCCTGCAGTAAAACCTTTCAGAATCCACTGTGATGGACAATAGATATGTTAATTTCTTAGATGTTTGGACCTCTTCTAAGACTCTATGAGACCTTTTAAAAAGCAGCTTGTGGTTTATCTACTGATTGAATTATTCCAATGCACAGCAAAAAGCTTTTATAAAATAATTAGCTCTTTTTCTCAATGTGATGGAAGTGTGAGTTATCTTGATGTCCATAATAGTAGCAGCATCCTTAGTCCTGGATAAGCCATAGATCAATAACCTTTGGAGAAAATTTTTCAGTAAGTGAAATTCTTTGCTATCACATTTATTAAGTATTCTTTGTCACACCCCTATGGAGAAGTAGATCAGAGCAATGTCTCTATGGACAGAATGACAACAACTTTAAAAAAAAATAATAAAATAAGTGTATAGAAAGGCAATGTAATTTACTCTAAATCATACAGCAGGTTTTGCATGACCCAAATTTGAATCCTCAGATTTAGTCATCTGTCTAAATCAAATAAAGAGCTATTTATCAAACAGTTATGACATGCCCACCAGACCAAACAAATGATCAAATAGAAAGGATAGGATTCTTACTATCTTGGCACTTATGATATTATAGACAACATAAGATTTGACTATGTGAGGGGAAAAGATTCAGACTTGTAGTCTGTACAAGAGCCTTTTGGCTTTATTTCTATAAGAAACATTTTATCTAGTGGAGCCAAGATGGCAGCAGGAGAACAGCCTTTCTTAGGTACTCTCTCAAAAATATTTCAAAAACCTTCAAATTACAACTCTAACTAAAGTTTTGAGAGACAGAACCTACAGAAAGATCCAATGTGGCAATTCTCTACCCAAGGTAACCTGGAAAATAATGGGAAGGCTCTGTTCCACAGGGTTGGAAGGGTCAGTAGTGCACCAAAGAGAAGGAACCTCAGCCTTCCAGGAACAGCCTCAGGACATCTGGGTCTCTGGGAGCCCCAGCTCCTGGTAGCAGAAGCAGTTTTGCCACCCCAGGGAGCACCAAGCACAACTTGGAAGATCATCAAGGAGACCTCTACCAGAGTGAATGCAAAGCCCAGGCCATTGTGGCCCTCCTCAGTGCAGCCGAGATCCCAAGAAACAGAAGCAGTCCTGTACAGCTGCTCCCTGAGCACTCAGCCTACAGAAGGTAAGGGAGTGGAGGGGGACTGCCGAGGTCTGACCTCTAATCCTGGGACAGGACTCTGGAGCTTTGACATATTCAGACCCTGGTTGCAGTCTGGGGCCCCCAAAAAGCAGGGACCTTCCTCACAGCCCTGTGTTAAAGGGGTGAGCTTGTGATCATTCAACAGACCAGAAGAGCAGTCAGAGCCTCACATATGGAGGTCCTTGCAGGAGTGTCCCAATAATACTCAAAAGCTCAGGAAGCACCCCAAAACCAGGCACAGGCAGGGGAAATGAGTAAACAGGAAAAAAAAAGGAACCTGACTATTGACAATTATTTTGGTCCCATGGAGGACAATTCTGAAGATGAGGAAGTCCAAGTTTCTGCATCTAAAGAATCCAAGAAACATAGAAGTTGAGCTCAGGTGATGACAGAGCTCAAAAAACATTTTGAAAATCAAGTAAGGGAGGTAGAAGAAAAATTGGGTAGAGAAATGAGAGAGATGCAGAAAAACATGGGAAAAAAAGTCATCAGCTTAGTCCAGGAGATCCAAAAAAATGCTGAAGAAAATAATATACTACAAACCAGTTTAGGTCAAATGGATAAAACAGTTCAAAAAGTTATTGAGGAGAAAAATGCTCTAAAAAGCAGAATGGACCAGATGGAAAAGGAAATTTAAAAAAAGCACTCTGAGGAAAACAAATACTTCAAATGTAGAATGGAGCTAAAAAGCTGTTGACTATGTGAGAAATCAAGACACAATAATGCAAAACCAAAAGAATGAAAAACTAGAAAAAGAAAGTGAAATATTTCATTGAAAAAAAAACTGATGTGGAATACAGATCCTGAAGAGATAAATTATTGGTCTACCTGAAAGTCATGATCAGAAAAAAGAGCCTTGACTTTATTTTTAAAGAATTTCTACAGGATGGGGGTGGCTAGGTGGTGCAGTAGATAGAGTACCAGCCCTGGAATCAGGAGTACCTGAGTTCAAATCCGGCCTCAGACACTTAATAATTACCTAGCCTCATTGCCTTGGGCAAGCCACTTAGCCCCACTGCCTTGAAAAAAAAATTCCTACAAGAATATTGCCCTGATATCCTAGAAGCAGAGGGTAAAACAGAAATTGAGAGAATTCAATCTCCCCTGGAAAGAGATCCGAAAGAAAAAAAAAATAACCCGTAGGAATATTATAGCCAAGTTCCAGAATTCCCAAGTCAAAGAGAAAAGATTACATGCAGCCAAAAGGAAACAAGTCAAATATCATGGAGCTACAGTCAAGATCACACAGGACTTAGCAGCATGTACATTAAGCTCTCAAAGGGCTGGGAATATAATATTCCAGAAGGCAAACGAGCTTGGAATGCAACCAAGGATCAATTACTCAGCAAAACTGAACATCCTCTTCCAGGGGAAAAGATGCACTTTCAAGGAAACACAAATTTCAAATGTTCCAATTGAAACAGTCAGAGATGAACAGAAAGTTTGATCTTCAAGTACAGGACTCGGGTGAAACATAGAGAGGGTGAATGAGAAGGGTAAATTATGTGGGACTTAATGATGATGAACTATGTGTATTCCTGCATGGAAAGATGATACTGATAATACTCATATAAACTTTCTCATTTATTAGAGTAGTTGGAAGGAGCTTATATAGATAAGGCACAGAAGGAAACTGAATTTGAAGTGTAAAAATGGAGTCAGTGGGTGAAAAAGAAATATGAGAAAATATTGGAAAAAAGGAAAGGAGGGGGTAGAATAGACTAAGATATTTCATGTAAGAGTCAAGAAATAGCTTTTGCAATGGTATGGAAGGGGGGAGGTGAGGGAGAATGAGGGAGCCTTTATTCTCATTCACAATGACTCAGAAGAAACAGCATACACAGTCAATAGGGTATAGAAATCTAGAAGAAAAAGGAGAGAAGGGGAACAGGAGGAGGGGAAGGGGATGTGGGTGATAGAGGAGAGGGTAGATCATAGGACAGAATAGTCAGATATGACACATTTTCTTTTTTACTTTTTGCAAGGTGGTGGGATTGGGTGGCCTGTCCGGGACCACAGGGCCAAGTGGTCTCTGGGGTGGAATGTAGGCCTGGGGCCTCTTGGCCCCAGGGCTGATGCTCTGTCTGCTGTGCCACTGGTCTGCCCCACAGCACATTTTTGAAGAGGGACTGACTGAAAGGAGAGAAAAAATATAATAGATGGTACTGGGGAGGAATGGATAGAGGGAATTACAATCAGCAACAGCAACTATGGAAAAATATGGAAGTAACTTCTGTGATGGACTGATGATAAAGGTGATCCACAGGAGACAGAACTGATGGTATCAGAACACAGATTGAAACATTTCTTTTCCTTTTTATTTCACTTTATTTCTCATGAGGTTTATATTTTTGTGGGGGGAGGGGGTATTATGTTTACTCTTACAAGAATATTTTAGTAATGTGTAAATAAATTAAATTTTAAAAAAATAAATATTTATATCTATGAGAAATATTTCAATAAAAATGCTATTTTATGGATAAGATGAATAGTAAATAATCACAACCAAATGAAGCTGATATTATTTTAAGACAGGAAAACTTTCAAATATCACTAGAGTTATCCCAGAATCACTTTTCTCTCTCTACATACTGTAGTTAGGCTACCAAATTGAAGAAGTAAGACAAAGATAAGTTCAAAGCTAGAATTCAGGAAAAAATTAGGATACAATTGAAAAAATTCATTCTTGATCATAATTGATCATGAAAAATAAGTAATGGATAACAGAAATGATAGCAACATCAGTTAGGGTTGTTGTTGCTACTTTTGCTGTTGCTTTTGTCATTGATGATGACGCTACTAGACTTATTATTTCATAAATGTATGGAATTCCCAACAAGGAAATTCCTATTAATGTTGGTTGACAACTTCTTCAAAATATATAGTCTTAAAGAGTTGTCTGGGAAACTGCTTATTGAAAACATTTAATAGTACCCCCCTTTTACTGTTGGCAGTCTCCACAAGACTTTCTCAACTAGTCCATAGGAAACTCTCCACTTTGGAAACTCACTCCACTCCTCCACTATTTTTCATATTGGCTGTTTCCTCCATCCCTGAGACCTCATCCTCTAATTGACAAGCTCCTCTTAGAATTTCCAATTTAAGAGGAGGCCCAGGTCAAAGATGTCTTCATCCCTCATCAGGATGCACTGCTGACTCACCTCTACAGGACTTTCTCCATCACTGATTCATGCCAAATAGTCTCCCTCACTTCCCTCCACCCCTTCTAGAACTTTTTAACTATTTTAAATATTATCTTCCCTATTGAAATATAACAAAAACAACCTATTCAACAAGCATTCTTGTGTGATTCTTATAACCATTCAATGAAGTAAATAGAATTACTGAATGCTAAGGCAGAAGAATCCTTGGAGAACATTTAGTCCCACCCCTATTGAGTGCAGGGATTCTCATCCATAACCTACATAACAGTTATCAAGCCTCCTCTAAAGCAACTTCAGAAAAGTATCACCTTACAAATCAGACTATTCTATTGTCAGTTAGTTCTAATTATAACTTCCAATTCAAACTTATTCTGAGGCTACCCTCCCAACTGGTATAGGAGCAGGGGGAACCTTAGATTGTGAAAGAGATACATACTCGAAGTTGGAAAGAATAAGGGATGCCAGGGATAATAACAGATGCAAATGATGCATGTCTTGGTTGGGGCTGGAAGTTTAGCCCAGTCACAATTCTTCACAATTCTTCACAATGGGTTAGCAGAGGTTAGAAGTCTTTAAGTCCTTGCTTTTTACTAGATGATCAATATCAGTGAAAGTACCAACCTTCCTGAGTTCTCTTCTTCACAACATCAGAAATTCAACTCCAAAACAATTTTTACAGTTAGAATTTCTGAAAAAGGACTCATTTCTAGAATATATAGTGGACTGAGTCAAATTTATGAGAGTACAAGTTATTTCCCAATTGATTAATGCTCAAAGACTATGAGCAGTTTTCAGCTGAAGAAACTAAAGCTATCTATAGTCATAAGAAAAAAATGCTCTGAATCTCTATGTCTCTAACACAAAGAGATCATAAGAAGGGGGCAAGACCCACATGGACAAAAATGTTTATAGCAGCTTTTTTTGTGGTGGCAAAGAATTGGAAATTGAGAGGTTGTTCATCAATTAGGGGAATAACTGTGTTCAAGTACTATTTCTCTGTAAGAAATCATAAAAGGACTTCAGAAAAGACTTACATGAACTGATGCAGAATGAAGTGAGCCAAACCAGAACATTGTACACAGCAACAACAACACTGTTGTTGATCAACTATGATGATAGATTTAGCTCTCCTTAGGAGTACAATGATCAAATATAATTCTAAAGGACTTGTGATGGAAAATATCATACTTATCCAGATAAAGAACTATAGAGTTTAAATGCAGACCAAAGAGTACTATTTTCCATTTTTAAAATTTGTTTTATACTTTGTTTTTTCTCTTGTAGCTTTTTTTCCTTTTGTTTTGATTCTTCTTTCACAACATGAATAATATGGAAATATCTTTAACATAGTTCTTTGTACAACCTATTTCAAATTACTCACTGCCAAGGTGAGGGGAGGAATGGAGGGAAAGGAGGGGAAAATGTGGAACTCAAACTCATACTGAAAAATGAATGTTAAAAACCAATTTTTCATGTAGTTTAAAATTCCAGTCCATGTATATTCATCAGTTGGGGAATGGCTGAACAAATTGTGATATATGTGCATTATGGAATACTATCTTCTTCTCTTTGTCTCTCTTTCCTCTCCATCCATTTTTCCTCTGTCTCTCTCTGTCTCCCTCCCTCCTTCCTTCTCTCTCTCTCTCTCTCTCTCTCTCTCTCTCTCTCTCTCTCTCTCTCTCTCTCTCTCTCTCTCTCTCTCTCTCCCCCCCCCCACCCGCCTCCAGTGGCTTCCTATTACCTCCAGGAGCAAATACAGAATACTCTCTGAGACATTCAAAGCCCTTTATAACCTAGCCCCTTCCTAATTTTCAAGTACCCTTACACCTTACACATGCTCTTTGATCTAGTAACTGTAACTGTGGTCTCCTGGCTATTTCACAAAAAAAAAAAAAAGACTCTCCATCTCTCCTCTTCAGGCATTTTCTCTGGCTGTCTTCCCATGCTTGGAATGCTCTCCTTTGCTTCAATTACTGACCTTCCTGTATTCCTTTATACCTTCTACAGAAGCTTCTCCAATACCCCCTAATTCTAATGCCTTCTTTCTATTAATTATTTCCTATTTCTCCTACCTATATAACTGATGCAAAGAAAAGATGTAGAGAATTATGAATGTAGAAATTGGGTGGAGATGTAAATTTATCACCACTTACTCTTGAGACGTAAAATTGACTAGAAGTAGAGAATTATGAATGTAACAGAAGAAAAATTTGTAATCTTAAAGATTGTTAAATCTTGTCAAATTGGATGGAGATCCCCATTCTTGATGTAAATTGACTACCACTGATATATTATTTAATGTAAAATTTCTATCCTGATTTCCTTAGACTTCACCCTCTACTTAATTCCAGGTCCAGTAAAGGGGAAGGGAATCCATCTTTTTTCCCTCAGGATCAGGACAAGCCTATAAAAACCTGGGTTGGTCTCCACTCAGGGCCACCAGTCTTTTCTGACTTGCTGGTCCAGTCAAGCTCAGCTTGACTGTTCTTTTGTCTCTGTCTTTCTTTACCTACTATTTTCTTATGTATTGTAACTTCTTTTAATAAATTTTCGTTTTATTTTCACTCTTGCTTTCCAGAGTCTAAATAATGATTCCTCATAGGCAGATCCTAGCTCAAGTAGCCAGTGACAACATAACTTGCTTTGCATATACATATATATATATATTTTTTCTTGTCTCTTCCATTAGATTCCAAGTTCCTTGAGGACAGGGACCTTCATTTGCTTCTTTTTTGCAGCCCCAAAGCTTAGTACAATTCTCAGCACATAATAAACATAATAAATGTTTGCTGATTGATTGATTATCCTCTGTTATTATATTATTATTATTATTATTATTATTATTATTATTATTATATAGTGAATGACTGAGAACTAATAATGGTATCCTACAGCCCCCAATGATGGGCCTACAGCAACCCTCTGCTTTCAAGACTCCAAATCTACACTCATTTTTCAGTCAGGAGAGTCTCTTCATTGTGCCAAGAACATGGTAGATTTGTTACCGACTCATTACCTTCACTCTCCTATAATATTTCCCTTCCAGGTCTCCAAATGCCTGCCACCCCCCCCCCCCATCAAGAGTTTGAACTAATTTCCAGATGATGATGTTTGTCCTTTGTTATCAAGGACCACCATGACATCAGGGAGGTGATACTATGACAAGCACATGAATTGGATTTGAGTAAAGGGGTGCTATGCTACGACACCAGCCTCACTTTCTCCTCCAGAGCCTTTAAATGACCAGATATGAATCAGGATGAATGGAGATGATTCTGGATGTGAGGCAATCAGGGTTAAGTGACTTTTCCAATGTCACACAGCTAGTAAGTGCCAAGTGTCTGAGGCTGAACTCCCATCCTTCTGACTACAAGACCAATGTTCTATCCTCTATGCCATGGAAGTACTTTGGAAAGACTTTGGAGCATATGTACACATTCTATGACTGCTTCCTGGTCTGCTAACAATGAGATAATAGCAATATCAAGTATAACTATACACAGCTTATGAATGTGTTCTCTGATGTACTAAAGAGAAATATTTATACTTCTTTTCCTGCTATATTTTGTAAAAGTAAGTGATATTAATTGGTTAAGTGAACCAAGGGTGCAGGTTAATCACTGGTGGCTGTTGACACTGGTTGTACAGTCTACAGGGTGCCAGGGGACAGCATAACCTAGATGCCTTGAGCTGATACTATTAGAAAAGATACCCTGAGGGGCAGCCTTGCAATTCCATAGTGATTCACAAGTCACTCTTTACATTTAGATTCTTTCACATCTGAATCTCAATAACTATCTAACCAGGTTATGACCCTGACCTTTTGCTCATTCTACTGTAACACAAATTCCTGGCCCCTGAAACTCCTACACTTGTAATAAAACCATATGAGTAATCACAGAACCTCTCACATTATTTAAGCTTTGGAGTGTCTCTTGAGTAGCTTTCTGATGGTATTTTAAAAAATGTGAATATAATAAACTAAAAAGAAATAAAAGCCCAAAGGAAGTTAGTTAACTTTGATGTAAAACTTCAGAAACAGATTTACTGTATCTTCTTTTCTTGCCTTCAACTACCATCTTTCACATTATTTAGAACATTTCCAAAAGAAAAGAGAGAAACAAGCTTCCTCCCCTGCAGTAAAACCTTTCAGAATCCACTGTGATGGACAATAGATATGTTAATTTCTTAGATGTTTGGACCTCTTCTAAGACTCTATGAGACCTTTTAAAAAGCAGCTTGTGGTTTATCTACTGATTGAATTATTCCAATGCACAGCAAAAAGCTTTTAATAAAATAATTAGCTCTTTTTCTCAATGTGATGGAAGTGTGAGTTATCTTGATGTCCATAATAGTAGCAGCATCCTTAGTCCTGGATAAGCCATAGATCAATAACCTTTGGAGAAAATTTTTCAGTAAGTGAAATTCTTTGCTATCACATTTATTAAGTATTCTTTGTCACACCCCTATGGAGAAGTAGATCAGAGCAATGTCTCTATGGACAGAATGACAACAACTTTAAAAAAAAATAATAAAATAAGTGTATAGAAAGGCAATGTAATTTACTCTAAATCATACAGCAGGTTTTGCATGACCCAAATTTGAATCCTCAGATTTAGTCATCTGTCTAAATCAAATAAAGAGCTATTTATCAAACAGTTATGACATGCCCACCAGACCAAAACAAATGATCAAATAGAAAGGATAGGATTCTTACTATCTTGGCACTTATGATATTATAGACAACATAAGATTTGACTATGTGAGGGGAAAAGATTCAGACTTGTAGTCTGTACAAGAGCCTTTTGGCTTTATTTCTATAAGAAACATTTTATCTAGTGGAGCCAAGATGGCAGCAGGAGAACAGCCTTTCTTAGGTACTCTCTCAAAAATATTTCAAAAACCTTCAAATTATAACTCTAACTAAAGTTTTGAGAGACAGAACCTACGGAAAGATCCAATGTGGCAATTCTCTACCCAAGGTAACCTGGAAAATAATGGGAAGGCTCTGTTCCACAGGGTTGGAAGGGTCAGTAGTGCACCAAAGAGAAGGAACCTCAGCCTTCCAGGAACAGCCTCAGGACATCTGGGTCCCTGGGAGCCCCAGCTCCTGGTAGCAGAAGCAGTTTTGCCACCCCAGGGAGCACCAAGCACAACTTGGAAGATCATCAAGGAGACCTCTACCAGAGTGAATGCAAAGCCCAGGCCATTGTGGCCCTCCTCAGTGCAGCCGAGATCCCAAGAAAAAGAAGCAGTCCTGTACAGCTGCTCCCTGAGCACTCAGCCTACAGAAGGTAAGGGAGTGGAGGGGGACTGCCGAGGTCTGACCTCTAATCCTGGGACAGGACTCTGGAGCTTTGACATATTCAGACCCTGGTTGCAGTCTGGGGCCCCCAAAAAGCAGGGACCTTCCTCACAGCCCTGTGTTAAAGGGGTGAGCTTGTGATCATTCAACAGACCAGAAGAGCAGTCAGAGCCTCACATATGGAGGTCCTTGCAGGAGTGTCCCAATAATACTCAAAAGCTCAGGAAGCACCCCAAAACCAGGCACAGGCAGGGGAAATGAGTAAACAGGAAAAAAAAAGGAACCTGACTATTGACAATTATTTTGGTCCCATGGAGGACAATTCTGAAGATGAGGAAGTCCAAGTTTCTGCATCTAAAGAATCCAAGAAACATAGAAGTTGAGCTCAGGTGATGACAGAGCTCAAAAAACATTTTGAAAATCAAGTAAGGGAGGTAGAAGAAAAATTGGGGTAGAGAAATGAGAGAGATGCAGAAAAACATGGGAAAAAAAGTCATCAGCTTAGTCCAGGAGATCCAAAAAAAATGCTGAAGAAAATAATATACTACAAACCAGTTTAGGTCAAATGGATAAAACAGTTCAAAAAGTTATTGAGGAGAAAAATGCTCTAAAAAGCAGAATGGACCAGATGGAAAAGGAAATTTAAAAAAAGCACTCTGAGGAAAACAAATACTTCAAATGTAGAATGGAGCTAAAAAGCTGTTGACTATGTGAGAAATCAAGACACAATAATGCAAAACCAAAAGAATGAAAAACTAGAAAAAGAAAGTGAAATATTTCATTGAAAAAAAACTGATGTGGAATACAGATCCTGAAGAGATAAATTATGGTCTACCTGAAAGTCATGATCAGAAAAAAGAGCCTTGACTTTATTTTAAAGAATTTCTACAGGATGGGGGTGGCTAGGTGGTGCAGTAGATAGAGTACCAGCCCTGGAATCAGGAGTACCTGAGTTCAAATCCGGCCTCAGACACTAATAATTACCTAGCCTCATTGCCTTGGGCAAGCCACTTAGCCCCACTGCCTTGAAAAAAAAATTCCTACAAGAATATTGCCCTGATATCCTAGAAGCAGAGGGTAAAACAGAAATTGAGAGAATTCAATCTCCCCTGGAAAGAGATCCGAAAGAAAAAAAAACAACCCTTAGGAATATTATAGCCAAGTTCCAGAATTCCCAAGTCAAAGAGAAAAGATTACATGCAGCCAAAAGGAAACAAGTCAAATATCATGGAGCTACAGTCAAGATCACACAGGACTTAGCAGCATGTACATTAAGCTCTCAAAGGGCTGGGAATATAATATTCCAGAAGGCAAACGAGCTTGGAATGCAACCAAGGATCAATTACTCAGCAAAACTGAACATCCTCTTCCAGGGGAAAAGATGCACTTTCAAGGAAACACAAATTTCAAATGTTCCAATTGAAAACAGTCAGAGATGAACAGAAAGTTTGATCTTCAAGTACAGGACTCGGGTGAAACATAGAGAGGGTGAATGAGAAGGGTAAATTATGTGGGACTTAATGATGATGAACTATGTGTATTCCTGCATGGAAAGATGATACTGATAATACTCATATAAACTTTCTCATTTATTAAAGTAGTTGGAAGGAGCTTATATAGATAAGGCACAGAAGGAAGCTGAATTTGAAGTGTAAAAATGGAGTCAGTGGGTGAAAAAGAAATATGAGAAAATATTGGAAAAAAGGAAAGGAGGGGGTAGAATAGACTAAGATATTCATGTAAGAGTCAAGAAATAGCTTTTGCAATGGTATGGAAGGGGGGAGGTGAGGGAGAATGAGGGAGCCTTTATTCTCATTCACAATGACTCAGAAGAAACAGCATACACAGTCAATAGGGTATAGAAATCTAGAAGAAAAAGGAGAGAAGGGGAACAGGAGGAGGGGAAGGGGATGTGGGTGATAGAGGAGAGGGTAGATCATAGGACAGAATAGTCAGATATGACACATTTTCTTTTTTACTTTTTGCAAGGTGGTGGGATTGGGTGGCCTGTCCGGGACCACAGGGCCAAGTGGTCTCTGGGGTGGAATGTAGGCCTGGGGCCTCTTGGCCCCAGGGCTGATGCTCTGTCTGCTGTGCCACTGGTCTGCCCCACAGCACATTTTTGAAGAGGGACTGACTGAAAGGAGAGAAAAAATATAATAGATGGTACTGGGGAGGAATGGATAGAGGGAATTACAATCAGCAACAGCAACTATGGAAAAATATGGAAGTAACTTCTGTGATGGACTGATGATAAAGGTGATCCACAGGAGACAGAACTGATGGTATCAGAACACAGATTGAAACATTTCTTTTCCTTTTTATTTCACTTTATTTCTCATGAGGTTTATATTTTTGTGGGGGGAGGGGGTATTATGTTTACTCTTACAAGAATATTTTAGTAATGTGTAAATAAATTAATTTTAAAAAAATAAATATTTATATCTATGAGAAATATTTCAATAAAAATGCTATTTTATGGATAAGATGAATAGTAAATAATCACAACCAAATGAAGCTGATATTATTTTAAGACAGGAAAACTTTCAAATATCACTAGATGAGTTTATCCCAGAATCACTTTTCTCTCTCTACATACTGTAGTTAGGCTACCAAATTGAAGAAGTAAGACAAAGATAAGTTCAAAGCTAGAATTCAGGAAAAAATTAGGATACAATTGAAAAAATTCATTCTTGATCATAATTGATCATGAAAAATAAGTAATGGATAACAGAAATGATAGCAACATCAGTTAGGGTTGTTGTTGCTACTTTTGCTGTTGCTTTTGTCATTGATGATGACGCTACTAGACTTATTATTTCATAAATGTATGGAATTCCCAACAAGGAAATTCCTATTAATGTTGGTTGACAACTTCTTCAAAATATATAGTCTTAAAGAGTTGTCTGGGAAACTGCTTATTGAAAACATTTAATAGTACCCCCCTTTTACTGTTGGCAGTCTCCACAAGACTTTCTCAACTAGTCCATAGGAAACTCTCCACTTTGGAAACTCACTCCACTCCTCCACTATTTTTCATATTGGCTGTTTCCTCCATCCCTGAGACCTCATCCTCTAATTGACAAGCTCCTCTTAGAATTTCCAATTTAAGAGGAGGCCCAGGTCAAAGATGTCTTCATCCCTCATCAGGATGCACTGCTGACTCACCTCTACAGGACTTTCTCCATCACTGATTCATGCCAAATAGTCTCCCTCACTTCCCTCCACCCCTTCTAGAACTTTTTAACTATTTTAAATATTATCTTCCCTATTGAAATATAACAAAAACAACCTATTCAACAAGCATTCTTGTGTGATTCTTATAACCATTCAATGAAGTAAATAGAATTACTGAATGCTAAGGCAGAAGAATCCTTGGAGAACATTTAGTCCCACCCCTATTGAGTGCAGGGATTCTCATCCATAACCTACATAACAGTTATCAAGCCTCCTCTAAAGCAACTTCAGAAAGTATCACCTTACAAATCAGACTATTCTATTGTCAGTTAGTTCTAATTATAACTTCCAATTCAAACTTATTCTGAGGCTACCCTCCCAACTGGTATAGGAGCAGGGGAACCTTAGATTGTGAAAGAGATACATACTCGAAGTTGGAAAGAATAAGGGATGCCAGGGATAATAACAGATGCAAATGATGCATGTCTTGGTTGGGGCTGGAAGTTTAGCCCAGTCACAATTCTTCACAATTCTTCACAATGGGTTAGCAGAGGTTAGAAGTCTTTAAGTCCTTGCTTTTTACTAGATGATCAATATCAGTGAAAGTACCAACCTTCCTGAGTTCTCTTCTTCACAACATCAGAAATTCAACTCCAAAACAATTTTTACAGTTAGCATTTCTGAAAAAGGACTCATTTCTAGAATATATAGTGGACTGAGTCAAATTTATGAGAGTACAAGTTATTTCCCAATTGATTAATGCTCAAAGACTATGAGCAGTTTTCAGCTGAAGAAACTAAAGCTATCTATAGTCATAAGAAAAAAATGCTCTGAATCTCTATGTCTCTAACACAAAGAGATCATAAGAAGGGGGCAAGACCCACATGGACAAAAATGTTTATAGCAGCTTTTTTTGTGGTGGCAAAGAATTGGAAATTGAGAGGTTGTTCATCAATTGGGGGAATAACTGTGTTCAAGTACTATTTCTCTGTAAGAAATCATAAAAGGACTTCAGAAAAGACTTACATGAACTGATGCAGAATGAAGTGAGCCAAACCAGAACATTGTACACAGCAACAACAACACTGTTGTTGATCAACTATGATGATAGATTTAGCTCTCCTTAGGAGTACAATGATCAAATATAATTCTAAAGGACTTGTGATGGAAAATATCATACTTATCCAGATAAAGAACTATAGAGTTTAAATGCAGACCAAAGAGTACTATTTTCCATTTTTAAAATTTGTTTTATACTTTGTTTTTTCTCTTGTAGCTTTTTTCCTTTTGTTTTGATTCTTCTTTCACAACATGAATAATATGGAAATATCTTTAACATAGTTCTTTGTACAACCTATTTCAAATTACTCACTGCCAAGGTGAGGGGGGGAATGGAGGGAAAGGAGGGGAAAATGTGGAACTCAAACTCATACTGAAAAATGAATGTTAAAAACCAATTTTTCATGTAGTTTAAAATTCCAGTCCATGTATATTCATCAGTTGGGGAATGGCTGAACAAATTGTGATATATGTGCATTATGGAATACTATTATTCTATTAGAAACCAGGAGGGATGGGAATTCAGAGAAACCTCGAAGGGTTTGCATGAACTTATGTGGAGTGAGATGAACAAAACCAGAAGAATATTGTACAGAGCAACAGCAACATTGGGTTGATGATCATTCTTAATGGAGTTGCTCATTTCATCAGTGCAGCAATCAGGGACAATTTTAGAGTATCTGTTATGGAGAATACCATGTACACCCAAAGAAAGAATTGTGGAGTTCAAAGAAAGACCAAAGACTATAACCTTTAATTAAAAAAAAAAGTTAGCTTATGTAATTTTGCTATATCGTATAGTTTATTTTTTCCTCAAGGATATTATTTCTCTCTCAACACATTCAATTTTGATCATTGTATAGCATGGAAACAATGGAAAGACTGGCTTCTGTGGGGTCTGGGGGGAAAGGGAAGTGAGATTAGGGGGAAAAAAATAAAATTCAAAAAAATCAAAGAAAAAATTCCACTCCAGAATTGAATGAATATCCCAATTCCATTTTCAGTTCCATGAATTCAATGATGAAAGTTCCTTTAGTTTTGTTACCCTCAGTTCTTTGCCTGAACAAAAGGGAGTACAATTAGAGCAGGTATGGGGGGCTAAAATCTAATATATATTTCAATATAACCTAGAACACTTGGATCCAGGTCAATCTACCAAATGAGACTGGGGTCTGAGACATAGGAAAAAAAAAGCATCATTTGGCTTATATTTATATGGTTTGCATTAGTGTTCTCATTGTTTACTTAGTAATTATACTAAATAAACTATTTTTGCAGCATCTAAGAATACCTATTTGCTTCTTTGTATAGCTTATATCATGTCAAGGTCACAGCACTAGCATCAATTAAAGTACAGCTAGTTCAAAAGGTGATAGTTTTTCTCTAGTGTAAAAGTCTCAAAGCCAATCTTATTTGGGCAGGTCCAGGAATTCACATACCCTTGGACAATGAGTCAGTGCTACTCCACAGAGAATGGAAAAGATAAGGAATATAAAGTTGCTGACTCTGGTCACTCTACAGAGCACTGCCCTTAATCAACAGTTACATACACACAGAATGTGTGCTAAATACCAGAGTGAACATAGGATCATCCAGAATAGCATTCAGTACTACCTAGTAGTAAAATTAGAAAAGTTCTTCTTTATAATGAACCAAAAGAATATTTACTGTAACTTTAACCCACTGGTCCTATATATATCTTCTGGAGGAACAAAGGATATATCTAATCCCTTTTCTATATATCAGAGATACAAGTCATCACCATTGGAATGGAGTTGTATCTCTATTTCTGAATAAAGAGTACTCTTTTTTGGGAGTAGCTACTAGCTCTAGCACTTCCATTTTTCTTTTTCAAGAAATATCCTGGGATTTACATAAGAAAGCTTAGCTTCCTGTAATGAATATCAGAGCTGTTAAAAACAAAGAGAGAAAATGGATTTCTAAATCCCAAAAGCCTCAGTGGAAGATATAACTCAAGAAAGCATTCAAGTGCCAAGGAAGAGAGAAAATAAAATAAAAAAAAAAAAACTTTGGGGGAGACCAAGAAAATGGTAAAAGAAAATCAGAGAAGATCAAGAGAGTGATGAAAAGAAATCAGAGAATACCAAGAAAGTGAGATTCTCTTGGCCACATGGAAAGTCTCTTTGTATAGAAAATGAGTTGAAGGATATGGAAACAAAAGAATCTAAATAGTATAATATATAGAGCACCAATCCTGGAGTCAGGATGACTGAATTCATATCTGACCTCAGATACCTGACATCCACTAGATGTGTGACCTTGAGGAAATCACTTAACTCTATTGTCTTGTATTCAATGCCATCTCCAGGTATACTGATTCCTTTCTGACCACTGGAGAGAATAACGCTGGTGACTTAGTACATCACTTCCCTCACTCAAATCCAATTCACATGCATGTCATGGCATCATATCCCTGATGTCATGGTCTTCTTTGAGAACAAAAGACAAACATCATGGGTACAAAACAAGAGAAGGTATAATAGCCAAGAACTTTTCTGATACTGGAGACATGAGAGTACTGTCATTTAGGACTTTCCTTTAATCCCATGTTCAATAGCTGGAATAATCTCTAGAGGAAGAATAAGGGACAATAGTGGAAAGGAAACAAGTCATCTATTGATTACAGGAGATAGGGACAACAGACAGGAAAAGTATCCACAGGTACCAGCAAAAGAGCAATAATGCACAAGACAAAGATGTAGAAGACAGGATCCCAGACTTCTCTATTACTGATGCTTTAACCAGGGCAGTATTTTAAGTCAAAAGTTTGTACAAGGAAAAGGAATTAATTGGTGATGATTATACTGGGACTGTCTCAACTCTATGGATTTGACACAAGCCCTTTCTGTGTTATTGTTTGTCCACAAAAAAACTCTTTTTTTGTTTGATCCAGAATATCTAGATAAATTTAAGGGAAGCTGGTGGTCAACCTTGGGAGAATATGAGATGTTACTACAGGTAAAAAGCCAGATTGGTGAAAAATTTCCAAAATGTACCCTGAGTCCTTTGTGTCCAAAGGGAGTTTCTGATACAAAGGGTTATCTTCTTGGCCAGGACCAAAGTTAGTCGGCAAATATTTAGGAATTATCTTTTTTGTGACAATCTTGTACTGTGTTGGGAATACAAAGAAAGGCAGAAGACAGTCTTTTGGGGGAGATAACATGCAAGCAATTATATCCAGGAAAAACAGAAAATAATTCCTAAGAGGAAAGAGACTAAAATTAAGATGAATAAGAGAGCTTCTTATAGAAGTTGGGATTTTAATTGGTATTTAAAGAAAACCAGGAATGCCTGGAGGCAGGGATGATCAGAAAAAGTATTCCAGGAATGGAGGACTGTCAAAGACATTGACCAAAGAAATGAACTTTTTTTTTGGGGGGGGGGGAATAGCAAGATCTGAGAGATAGACACTTTTTTAGGAAATAAACAGGAAGCCAATGTCACTAGATCAAGCTACATGTGGGAGAGGGAGGAGGAAAGGAAGGAGGTGCATGTGAGGTAGAAGACAACTAGAAGACAGATGAAGCTAGGTTCACAAAGACCTTTAAATGACCAATAGAAAATTTTGTATTTGATTCCAGAGGAAATAGGGAGTCATTATAGTTTGTTGAATATGGTAATATCATGGTCAGACCAAAGTATAAAAAGCATCTAACTAGAGGATAGATTGGAGTGAATAGAGATTATTGGAAGGCAAACCAAAAAGCAGTTTGTTGTAATGCTACAAACCTAAGGTGATGAAGGCCTGAATCAGGGTGGGATCTGTATCAAAGGAAAGAAAGTAACATATGAGAGATATTATGAAAGAAGAATTGAAAGGATTTGGCAATGAGTTGGATAAGGGGTGAAAGAAAGTAAGGAATTGAAGGTGACATGTAAATTATCATCCTGGGAGACTGGGAAATTGGTGGTACTCTTGACAGAAATAGGGAAGTTTGGAGGCAGAGGGGATTTAAGGAGAAATTCAGTGAGGTCAGTCTTAGATAAATTGAGCTTATATGTCTTCTAGACTCCCTATTCAAGATGTTTATGTCCTCTTAATTGCCATTTTATGAGTTGCCCCAGCCATGCTCACTTCACTTCTCATTCAAATTACTCTCTAGGCATCACTCCCTTCTCACCTGGAACCAATCCTCATGGAGAGGTGCCCATGACAACCTCTTTCCATCTTCCTTTTTGTATGTTGTCTTTCTCTAAGTCAAGTTCTTGAAGGTATGTGTGTGTGTGTGTGTGTGTGTGTGTGTGTGTGTGTATATATATATATATATATATATATATATATATATATATATATATATATAAAATCTCCTTTGCTGTATATGTATTCTAAGCACTAAACACAGTGACTCACAATATAGCATGTTCTTAATAAGCATCTTTCTATCATCTTTCTGTATATCTTAATTATCCTTCTATAAACCTAATTATCTATATATTTGTGTCAATGACTCCCAAATCTATATATGACCAGCCTGTTGTCTACATTATATAGATTGGAAAAATGAGAATCAGAAATCTTAAGTCATTTGCTAATGGCCAAGGACCATGTACATAGTTTATACATGACACCACTACACAAGAACTCACACCATCTGATTTCTTATCCAGTGAATTTTCTCCTTTATTTTGCTGTTTCCTAACTAGCTCTATTCAGTTTTTATACACAAGCTCCCAACTTGTTGTGATTTTCACATTTTCCTGCAAAACTGGCAATAAATATAGGGTATTAATAATGATTGCTAACTCCTTTCTTAGTTGGAAAGAGCATTTAAGTACATATTATTCATATTATTAGATTTTTAAATATATCAGTTACCATAGGAATATTATAACTGTAGGCATAGGGATCTTTTAGATCAATAAGTATATTATCTATATGATGAATTAGAATACATTGAGGGTCATTTGTAGCTATAATTGGAAATTTATTTGTGAAGTATATTCCATGATAGAAAAACAATATTAAACAGGATCTTCTTCATGGCTTAAAAATAGTTTAATGCAGGAGCAGCTAGGTGGTGCAGTGGATAGAACACCAGCCCTGGAGTCAGGAGTACCTAGGTTCAAATCTGACCTCAGACACTTAATAATCACCTAGCTGTGTGTCCTTGGGCAAGCCACTTAGCCCCATTGCCTTGCAAAAACCTAAAAAAATAGTTTAATGCAAAGAGTTCTGAGTGTCACATTTTAGAAAGGATATTAGTAAATAGAAACCTTTTCAAAAGGGAGAAAGTAGGATGGCAAGGGGACTGGAGCACATGCTAGGTGAGGTACTAAAAGCATTCAAAAAGGGAAAGATTGTAGGTCGATTAGAGTAACATTACAGATGTCTTCAAATATTAGAAGGTTGTCATGAGGATGAGGAGTTAAATTTATTCTATTGGACCCCAGGAGGCAGAACTAGGACCAGTGGGTATAAGTTAAAGGGAAACAGATTTTGGCTTGTTATAATGAAAATTTCCTAATAGTCAAAATTGTCCCAAAATGTAATAGATTGCTTTAGGAGTTAAAGAGTTCCATATTGAGAGAGGTCTTCAAGTAACGCTTTCCTGGATAATTGATATGAGTATAATTAAGCACTTGCTAAGTGTAAGATATTGTTCTAAGAGGTAAGGATATAGAGACTTATGGAAAAACAATCCTTTCCCTTAAGGGATTTACATTCTACTAAGGGGATAGGGGAGTGCAGCAAAGGGGATTCCTGATCAGGTATGTTTTGAATTAAATGTCTTTTGAGGTCCATTCCAATCCCAAGATCCTGGGTTTCTGTGAATCATATACTTTAGTGCATGGTAGAATTTAAAAGGCCACAATTCTTCTCACCCTCCATAGGAAATTCCCCAAACTAGTGATTTGTATAGCTGCAGCAATGCCTGCTAACAGATAAGTAGCTCCCCTTGAAGACTTTGAAATAGTGGGGAACTTGCAAAATGATGATTGGGTCTAATTAACTCCCCCTCCACCTATAAAAATGCTCCCTGAACCTATGGCCTTGCACACAAAAGCCCCAAATTACTTTTGAACCTTTGAAAACATCAGAAGAGGTCTCAGAGAACTGATGCTGAGCTCAGCTGCCACTGATCAAAAGGCCGAACAAAGAGAGAAAAGAGCCAGTCCTGGTGGGCAAAGACTTTGGTGGTAGTTTGATCCCTGGAGACAATCATGACAAGCTGTGAGCACCAGCAACAAAGTGCCCTCTGGGGAGAAAGGTTTCACCTCACTGAGAGGCCATTATATGGGTACTTTGTCACTCTGAATGTAATACACTTCAGAGGAAAATGTTGGAGATTCTTCCCTGTTTCATCACCTTTCAGACTTTTACAAGGATAATAATTGAGTGTATATAATAATTTTGCTAGAATTTGAGAGCTATAATGTCAATAACAATAGAATGCATCCATGACAATAGTTATTAGATTGCTCCCAATTTATCTCCTTTGGGAGAGAGAACTCCTTGTCCTGATGTACCATGGTCAGCGACTTTACTGATTTCTTCATTGATCCTCCCTCATCCTCTTAATATCAAATCAATCAGCTGATGTATATTAAGTCCTTACTATGTGTCAAACATTCTGAAAGGCGGTGGGCTAAGTAGAAAGCATATAGGATTTGGAGTCAGAGGTCCTGGTTAAATCAACTCTTTCATTTACTTCCTGTGTGATCTTATTTGAGCAAGTCACTTGATCTCTCTTGGCCTTATTATCCTTATGTATAGAATGAAGGATTTGGAAGAAATTACCTCTAAATCCCTTCCAGTTCTTTATTTGTGGCCAATCTCACGTTATCTTAACCATTATCCATGACTCTTCTCTCAGACCTCAGAGTATTACCAAAAAATATCAGATCTATATTCTATGTTTATCTGGCCCACAATTGAGGAAGGTCTCAAAATGCTTCTTGGCAGTCTTAATCATTGATTGTTAATTCTGATTTTTCCAATTTTTTTCCTTCAGATGGTCATTCCAAGTTGTCTACATTCTTCTCAAACTCCCAAACATCACCTTTCTCCTTCTTCTCTGCTGGCAGTCCCTACTTAAGGAAGGAATTGGGATCGCAAACTTAAGTGCCTTTATCTTCTCACCTCAGCCTATTCAAATCTCTTCACCTCTCCTCCATTTCTTTGTTCCTTTCTCACAGAGTTCTCCCTTTTTTCCTCTTTGTGCCCTCTTTTCTCCTAACCACCATGGGGTATTGTCCTTCAATTATTCCCTCCCTTGTCAGCATCTTTAATTAGTCCCTCAAATTCTCTACTCTCTGCCTTCAACTATATGTATGACTATCTTATAAAAGAAAGGGGAGAGGACAGAAAAATAAAAAGCCCTCCTTTCATCTTGTTGTCCCTTCCAATTACAACTCCATTCCTTCCTCTCATCTCTCTTACTGCCTTTCTATTATCTACCTTCCTATTATAATCTCTGTTTCAGTGAACGACTCTCCCCCCTCCTCTCTCTCTCTCTCTTCTCTCTCTCTCTCTCTCTCTCTCTCTCTCTCTCTCTCTCTCACACACACACACACACACACACACACACACACACACACACACACACATACACACACACACTTTCTTTCTGTCTCTATACCTTTAGAAAGGAAATATAGTGTCATGAAAAGAGAATTGTATCTGGATCCAAGAGCTCCTAAGCAGAAATCCTTTTTTAAAGCTTACTAGTTGTGTGTCATCACAACTTCTCTGTCTCAGATTCCCCATCCATAAAATGATGAACATTTTTAAGAAAAATTCTTTGTAAATTGTGAAGTGTTATTATATCATAGCCATATTTCTCAAAAAAAGTGATATCCACATCATGATTCTACTTCTTCACCAAACTATTTCCTAAACAGTCTGAAATGCAGGATTCAGTTCCACCAGTTTCTTAGAATTACTGTCTCAAAAGTCTCCAGTAACATTTTGGTTGTTAATGCAATGCTTTAGAGTCCTTATCTTCATTAACCTCTCTACAATGTTTGATACTTTTGAACAGTTGAATTGCCTTACTAAGCTGCTTCTTATACATTGTATTACATCTCCTTCTTCTGCTTCTTTATAGGTAATCTTTGTCTGGAATACCTTCCCTCCTTATCTCTGTCTTTTGAACTTCCTATCTTCCTGCAAAGCTCAATTCAGTTGCCACATCTTATAAAAGACATCTTCCTTTAGGTGTCAGAGCTCTCTCCTTCTTCAAATTAAGTTGCATCATTTTACATATGCTTTGTATATACTTGCTTGCAAGGGCCATGCTGGGAAGTATCTAAAAATCAGCATGTAGGGATGAAAACATTGTACACACACACACACACACACACACACACACATACTTTTAAAGTTTAATTTGTATCATTAACATTTTCTTAAGACTAAACAATTAAAAACATTTATTAAGCTCTGATTTGTAGCAATTGCTTACTTCAGATGTGATCTCATTGAAAAGATGATAGAATCTCCCAAATTAGAGGTAGCTCCAGCACACCATTTCCTATTTGCTTGCATGCTGTATCTCCCCTCTTCAAGTAGAATGTAAGCTCCTGGTTGAGAGGAAACATTTCATTTTTAGTCTTTCTATCCCTATCACCTAGCTATCTAGGTACTGGACTTAAAGAAAATTTCTGCATCTCTTTTGATTCTGAGGAGCAATATGACTCAGTGAAAATAAAATGTTATCTGTAGATTTGGAGGAGATGATCTGCATTCATATCCTGCCTTTGACACATACTTCTTTTGGAACTTGGGTCAAGTTTCTTGGATCTCTGGGTTGGACTTACTTCATTGGTAATTTCTGGAGGTTGTACTTAATGAATTCTGAGATCCATGCTCAAGTATTACCTCAAGTATTATAAACTGTAAAATTGGGAGAGAAGAAGAAGGGAAAAGCTGGGCCAGATAGTCTCTGAGTATCTCTTTAGTTTCCTATCTATCTATCTATCTATCTATCTATCTATCTATCCATCATCTATCTTCCTATCTAACTAATCTATATCTGTCTGTCTGATTGTCTGTCTGTCCATCATCTATTATATATTATGTCTCTATCATAGAGCCTAAGAGTTGAAATGTGCTTACCCTTTGATCCAGGAATACCAGTACTGAATCTGTATCCTAAAGAGATCATAGAAAAGGGTAAAAATCACACATGTACAAAAATATTCATAACAGCTCTTTTTGTCATAGTAAAAAATTAGAAATTTAGGGAATGTCCATCAATTGGGGAATGGCTGATGTAACACCATTATTCTTTTCAGAAAAGCCTAGAAAGACTTGAATGAATTCATGTTGAGTGAAATGGGCAGAAGTAGAAGAACATTATACACATTAACAAAACATGGGATGATGATCAACCATGATAGACTTGTTCATTTCAGCACTACAATAATCAAAGACAATGGAAAATAACACCCATATCCAGAGAAGTAAGTGTGGGCCTTAAATGAATCTTAAAAAGTTGACTTTTGTATTATGTTATTTTTTCTCTCTAATGTCTTTTTGCTTCTTTTTGGATATGATTCTTCTCTCATAATGATTAATATGGTTCTATATTTAGATGATTATAAATATAGAATCTATATCAGATTGCTTTCTGTTGGGGAAAGGGGAGAGAGAGAGAAGGAAGGGATGGAGAAAATGCACAACTCGAAACCTTGCAAAAATGAGTAGTAAAAACTACAGTTGCATCTAATTGGAAAATCAAATCAAAATATTTTTTAAAAAAGAATAATATATATGGAGGGATTGAGAAGGGAAAGAGGAAAGAGAGAATATGTATAGATATATGTATTTACATACATGTATAAACACACATAAGGGTCTGTTGTGTGTGGGAGTACTAAGTAAACTTTTAACGTCTACTGTCCACAAGCACCCGACATTGTTTGACTTGTAGAGAATGTCTCAGGACTGGAAGTGAAAAAAGGGTATTTAAGCATTCATATTTGGTTGAATAAACAGAGAACTTTTCAGAGAACTTTCCATCTTTGTCTCCCTCCTCTTCAATGTGTCTGGGTAAAGGATATACATATATACATATAAAACACCATTAGGAAGCACTTCCTATATGCCAAGCACTGAACTAAGTGCTGGAACTACAAATTCAAGCTAAATGAAAGAAAAGCCCTGTACTCAAGCAACTTACATTCTAGTTGAGGAAGATAGCACATATAAAGGGAAGTAAATGCAGGAAGGGGTTAAGAGAGGGAAAGACACTCACTCAGGACCAAAATGAAGAAATAGTCCAGAGATCTATTGGCTGATCCAGTTTGAATAGAATATCTCTCAGAAATATGTTAGTGCTTCCTCAAATATGAACTCTGTGAGAAAAATAATCTTATACTAGTTTTAGAGACAGGAAAATGCTTCTCAGGAAGTGATTTGTCCATGGCCAAAATCTAATAAGTACAGGCTCCAGGATATGAACTCAGGTCTCTTCCTACACCAAGAACAGATCTTCCTTTTTCCTATCATTTCTACCCATTGGTCCTAATTCTGTATTCTGGGGTAATACAAGTTGATCCCTCTACTATGAGTTAGCACTTGAGATTAGATCAGATTAGATTATTATAATACTCTAGCCTCTGACCTTTTTCCTAGTCTACACAGGATGATCCTGAGTTCTGTGTCTGGTGGGGTCTTAGCATTCTTCTAGTGCAGTAACCCTCCCTAAGGAACTTGGTACTTGTCATAATTCAACCACCTCATCCTTCAGAAGTATGCAACCTAGGGGCACTTATCTGACCTTCCATGCTGTCTGGTTATTGCAACATACAGTATTTAAATTAAAACATAAATGTCACTATTCCCTTCTAAGAGAGCCTCATAAAATGAAAATGCAGAAGTCAGAGAAAGCAGAACTGTGTGACAACCCCAAAAAGAATAGTGAGATAGAGATGTGAAACCCATGCCTGGGAGCTCAGTGGCTCATAAAAACGCTCTTAGGCCACAAAAAGAAAAGAATCTGACTTCTCTCCAAAATCAAATACATTCTATTCTGAAATCTTGTCAAAGAAAGCATATTGATATATAGGATTTATTCAAAGCTTTTGTCAAATAAAGTGTTAATTAATCCTTCAGTACTCTTAAATTACTTCATTCATTCAACAAACATTGATTTGAGATAGTGAACTGGTTTTATATATATATATATATATATGTATATATATATATATATACATATATATATATATATGTATATCTAGCCCCAGGATGGATTTTGAGCACATCCATTAGGTTTTGGGGGAAAGAGCAATTAGCTGACTGAGTATTCAAAAAGACCCAAGTTCTAATCATACTTCATATATTTAGCTAGTCGTGTGACCCAGTACAAGGTATTTAATCTAAATTGGCCTCAGTTTCTTCAACTTTAAAATAAAATGATTCCATCTGTCACCTTCTAAGATCTCTCCCTCCTTTAATCAACAATTCTCTGATACAAGAATGGAAAATGAAGTGATTGAATCTGATATCTTCTAAGATCTCTCCCAAGAATGGATAATGATTATATATTATGACACTTAAGGGAATGTCAACTACAAGTCACTTTCCTTCTAGTAATTCATTTGAACCTTGAAAAAAATCTTATTATGTAGTAAACGAATAGTCCCATTTTTAAAAGGAGAAAATAGGCTCAGAGAAAAGATATGATGTGTCCAAAATCATATATTGTAGCTATTAAAGGAAAAGTCATTATTCAAATTCAGGGCTTCTAACTTTAATACCTTATATTATAATTGTGGCCACACTACTATTCTCCTCTCTTATCTTCAGTCTCTCCCTCTCTATTGTCTCATTCCTCCATTGCCTATAGACTCATTTGTCCCATATCCTTAAAAAAAATGTTCATATATCAGAGGATTCCCTTTAGCTGGCATCCTATATCTCTCTCCTCCTCTTCATGATTAAATTCCTTCAGAAAGCTATCTACAATCAGTGTTTTCACTTCCTCTTCTCTCACTCTCTTCTAACTCTTCAGCAAAGTGGTTTCTGACATTATCATTCAGCTAAAACTGATCTCTTCAAAGTGGCCAGTGATCTTATAAAGGCTAAATCTAACAACTTCTTCAATCCTCCTCCTATCTGACCTGTTCATGATCTTTGACACTGTCAATCACCTTTTCTCCTGGACACGCTCTCTTTCCTAAATTCAGACATTTCTCACTCACTCTTCTCCCCCCCCCCCAATGAGATGATAGTGCTCCTTTGCTAAGGAGGACAAAGCTACTTAATGACGGTGCAACTTAATAGCTGGTTCTGTTCCCTCTACTTTTCTCCCTTTATACTATCTCACTCGAGGCAGGAAGAAATAAACTCAAATAATGTCTCTAATACATCTAGCTGTATGTCTAGGAAAGTCCCTTAGTTTTTTTTTTTTACCTCAATTTTCTCAGCTGTAGAGATCTTAACAGCACCTACACCTAACAGGGTTGGAGCTATATAAATATTAGCAATGTTGATGATGATTGACCAAAGGGATATTTGCAGAGAAAAGAAGAAGAAGAAGAAGAAGAAGAAGAAGAAGAAGAAGAAGAAGAAGAAGAAGAAGAAGAAGAAGAAGAGAAGGGAAGGGAAGGGAAGGGAAGGGAAGGGAAGGGAAGGGAAGGGAAGGGAAGGGAAGAGAAGAGAAGGGAAGAGAAGAGAAAAAAGAAAAGAAAAAGAAAAGAAAGAAAAGGAAAACAAAACAAAAGAAAACAAAAGAAAAGCAAAGAAAAGAAAAAATTTCTGCTTGCAAAACTTTCAGTCTCCTTGGGGGTGGGTGGGGAGTAGTTCAAGTGTACACAGATAAAAGTCACAGTTCATCCTGTCAGTAGGCAGGATCATTGAGTCCTGTTTCTCCTAAAACAGAGAGCAGGTAACAGAGATGTGTTCTCCAGGCTGTACAGCAAACACACAGCACTCCAACCACTACTATTTCTTGAGTTTTGTCCATCATCTCTTATCACTGTTTTCCCTCAACTCTTTTCCACTGACCCCTTCTCTATGTGTGATACACCTTGTTTATAACAGTCAGTCATTTCATTAACCAAATACCTTAGAGATTCTTAAAAATCATGATAAAATAGGGAAGTATGAGAGACATACAATGATGCAGTATTACAATCACCTAGTAGCTTCAAATTCAAATGCAAAGTGATCATTTTGTTTTATTATTTGATTGTGTAAAGTTCTATTAATGACTTTTGTGTATACATCACAGTTACTTCCTGATCTATCCCGACTACCACTGTTAATTGTCTTGCAACAGCAATAACAAAAAATACCCAATTCCATGCATTAACTGTGTCTGACAGAGGATGCAACATGTGACTTTGCTGTTTTCCTCCTCTCTAGAAAAAGGAAAGACATACATTTCTCCATCTCTTCTCCAGGGTCAGGACTGGTCAACACAATTACAAAATATTTCACTTTTCCATAAAACAATCTTTTTAGCTCAAAGTATTTTTTTCTCCCTCCTAGTATCCTAAAACTGAGATAGAGGAACAATGGACAGAACACCAGATTTGAAGTAAAGAAGACCTGAGTTTAAATCTGACCTCAGACACATTATAGTGGAATAGCCCTAGGCAAGTAATTTAACCAAATTTCTTCATCTTCAAAACTGGACACTGATAATAATTACTTCACGGGTTTTTAAGAATAAAATAAGATCATTTTATAAAGTATTTTGCAAACCTTAAAGTGGTATATGAATGATATTATGTAATAAAAATTGTTATATATAATACATAAGTTATAAAATGCCATTTACTATTAATTATTATTGTCTATCATGCCAGTTAACTCATGAATAGACAGAGCATCTTGAAGTCCCCTCTAAATCTCAGCAGATAGGGTAAAGTATATTGTTTACCATAACTTTCTTCTTTACCAGTCTCATGCCTCCTGGAAATAGGGCCATCCACCTCTATTTCTCACACCTGGGCAACATGCATATATGTGAACTTCTGCAGGGTAGTAGACTGGGGAAGCTGCCCTGCTCAGTGCTGCAGATGGAGACATGGTAAGCATCTCTTAATTGTCACTACATCTTAATCTGAAGTCTTTGATTCTTTGTAGTTCATTTCACTGGATAAGGAATCTCATTCCCCAGCATAAACACTAGACCAGTTCACATTTTAATTTTATCTCAAGCTGAGCAAGTGATGGGTAAGTTGTCATGATTAGAAGAATAAAGGAGATTTTTGCACATACTACTTTCCGAGAAAGCCTTATCTCACCCAGGCTCAGTATGCCACTTCTTCACCATCTCCATACTATTTGACCATGTGCGTTGATTCTGAAACATGCCCAGAATGCCCTCCTGCTTCATTTCTGACTCCTGACTTCCTGCATAGAAAAATGATACTGATAATATTCATATGAAACGTCTCATTCCATAGAGCAGGTAGAAAGAGGGTGGTCTAGTGTTCCTTCAAAGTTCATTTCAATTTTCACTTTCTGCCGGAAGCCTTTCTCTACCCCTCCACCACCTTGCCACTGCCAGTATCTTCCTTCTGAGATTGTCTTTTACTACATTGTATAGATTTTGTATATGTATTTTTGGTAGCTTTCTCTTTCATTTGAATATGAGCTCCCTTAGGGCAGGGATGATATTTTCATCTTTTTGTATCTTCAGCCTACAGAATAATGTCTGATACATAATAAGCCCTTAATAAATAACCTTGACCAAATGAATTTTTATTTTTTCTCATAACATTATGATTACAATTCTGACTTTTTGGAATCATGTGATACAAGGTAAATTTTGTTCCAGACTTTTTTTATTCTAAGTCTGTCTTACTTTTTATATGTGTTTCTTGTAAGTAACAGATAGTGAATGCTGAAAAACTTTCATAACATGTATCTGGAAAAACAAAATATCAATTAAAAAGAACTGCTATAAATATTTTTTGTGTAAATAGATCTTTTCCCTTTTTTGATATCTGGGATACAGACTTAGTAGTGGTATTGCTGAATCAAAGGATATGTAGTTTTATGGCTCTTTGTATACAATTCCAAATTATATAACTTAAAAATATGCATCACCATCACCATCACTTTTAACCTCTGTAACATGAAAGTTACTAAATGGTTCAATTATTTAAATATAGACAGAAATGTGGCCTATATTTAGCCAAATGATACTATTTTTTAACTTGTTCAGGCTTACAACCAGATAGATAAACAGAAAGACAGCAATAGAAATGTGGCCTGCATTTAACCAATTGCTACTATTTCTCTAACTAGTTCAGGTTTATAACCAGATGAATAGATAAACAGACAGACAAAGATGGACAGAGAAACGGATGGACAGACAGAAAGACAGAAGATATATATATATATATATATATATATATATATATATATATATATATATAAAGATACATAGACAGTTAAGTATTTGAATAGATTCAAGTTGATAAAACAGAAATAATTGATTTGGCTTTTAGGTGATTTAAAAGTAAATAGTTATGAAGAGTTGAAAGTATCAACATGGATCTTTGAAACTGAATTCAAATTCAAATTTGAAATTTGAAATTGATAACAATTAACTCTAAATTATGAAATACTGCCAACTAATAGTCCTTGAAGGAAAATTTTCTTGAGATTTAAAATTTTTTCATTAATGATAAAAATCCAGATTTCAGGCTGATTGTAGAAGTTGACCTACTTCACTATCCCCTAGCTCTGATTCTACCTACTCCACCCAGAGGAGGGTCATGAGAGAATATAGGTAGGGAGACCTTAGTTTGGAACTTGATTCTAATGAGAAGGAATGTTCCCTCTCAGGAAACCAGAGCATCAAATTTGGAATGTCATTAATGACAGTTATACACCTTTATGGAAAGTAAGTACTTGCTTTTTCTTTTTTCTTTTTTTTTCCTTAGGTTTTTGCAAGGCAATGGGGTTAAGTGGCTTGCCCCAGCTAGGTAATTATTAAGTGTCTGAGGCCAGATTTGAACTCAGGTACTCCTGACTCCAGGGCCGGTGTTCTATCCACTGAGCCACCTAGCTGCCCCAAAAGTAAGTACTTTCTAAGATCATCTAGACTGCTTAGTCATCTTTTGTAACCCACACCATTACAAGTGTAGATAGTGTAGGTATCATCCTGGTTATGCAGTGAAGAGTATAAGAATTCATCTAAAAGTATAAACTCTTCACAGAAAGTTCTGGAAATTTTAGTACAATGTCCATTTTATGGAAAAAATTTTGAAAGAGCTTTCTTCAGAAGACACCAGAGAAAAGAAGGGACCCGGAGTTTCAACAGTCAAATTTACATCTATCCCAAATCCTATCTACTAGAATGATACCATTGCCCCAAATGGAGTATAACTGGCTCGTACAGAGTACAGGGGCTATGGGCATTAAAAATGACAAATGTAGGCAGTGTCCAACAAAGGACAACAATTCTTTGAATGCGCAGACATGTGATAGACAGCAGATATTTGGCCCTAGCAGCCAAATAGTTTCACAGGCTTCATCAAAAGATAATGCAGACTTTTCAGGAACATACCAGACTATCAAATACTAACCTTCCACAGAGTGTAGGAATGATATCTCCAGCCATTCTGACATCTCAGTCAAACTAAATAGATGATCCACAGTGGAAAGGAGAAATAAGACTGATGAAAATACAGATACCACTCTAGAATGCTATAGAAATAAAAACATTTGCTTATAGTTTAGGAATAATATATGTAATAAATTGTGACTATGAAAATTATGAAGTTATACATGGAATGGTATATATTTAAGCTACATCCTGAGTTAATTTGGTCTCAACAAGCTCCAGTCTTAAAGATTTATTTTTTCCTTAATGTTTTTTTTTTGTTTGCAAGGCAAATGGGGTTAAGTAGCTTGTCCAAGGCCATACAGCTAGATAATTATGAAGTGTCTGAGACCAGATCTGAACCCATGTACTCCTGACTCTAGGGTCGGTACTCTATCCACTGCGCCAAATAGCTACCCCCTCCTTAATGGTTGATATATAAAAACTAAAAAGATGAATATCTGTTAGTCTGGATTTACAGTAATTTACTAATATTCTTCTGGGGTTTCTGAATGAACTATCATATTAATTTCTTGTTGAATCATTTCAGTCACTTTAAATTCTTCATGACACCATTTGGGGTTTTCTTAACAAAGATACTGAAGTTATTTACTATTTCCTTCTTTAGTTTATTTTACAGAAGAGGAAACTGAGGCAATCAGTGTTTAATGATTTGCATAGAGTCCCATAATTAGTAACTGTCTGAGGATTGATTTGAACTCATGTCTTCCTGATTCCAAGCCTGGTACTTTATCCACTGTGTCACATTGCTGTTAAGATTTCAGAATGTAACTATTTTCTTGATTTTTGATTGATTTGTACACCAGGATGAGTTTTAACTCAAGAAGAAGAGGAAAAAGAAGAGAAGGATACTGAATGATTTTTTCAAATAAATTTATTTTTCCAACTACATGTAAGGAGAGTTTTCAACTATTTTTTTCTTTTTTTTTAAATTTTTATTAAAGATATTATTTGAGTTTTACAGTTTTCCCCCAATCTTGCTTCCCTCCCCCCACTCCACCCCACTCCTTCAGTCTTTACTTTGTTTCCATGTTGTACCTCGATCCAAATTGGGTGTGATGAGAGAGAAATCATATGCTTAAAGAGAACAGAATTCTCAAAGGTAACCAGATCAAACTATAAGACATCTGGGTTTTTTTTTCCAAATTAAAGGGAATAGTCCTTGTACTTTGTTCAAACTCCACAGCTCCTTATCTGGATACAGATGGTACTCTCCTTTTCAGACAGCCAAAAATTGTTCCCAATTGTTGCACTGATGGAATAAGCAAGTCCTTCAAGGTTGAACATCACTCCCATGTTGCTGTTAGGGTGTACAGTGTTTTTCTGGTTCTGCTCATCTCACTCAGCATCACTTCATGCAAATCCCTCCAGGTTTCCCTGAAATCCCATCCCTCCTGGTTTCTAATAGAACAATAGTGTTCCATGACATACATATACCGCTGTTTGCTAAACCATTCCCCAATTGAAGGACATTTACTGGAATTCCAATTCTTTGCCACCACAAACAGGGCTGCTATAAATATTTTTGTACAAGTAATGTTTTTACCCTTTTTCCTCATCTCTTCAGGGTATAGACCCAGTAGTGGTATTGCTGGGTCAAAGGGTATGCACATTTTTGTTGCCCTTTGGGCATAGTTCCAAATAGCTCTCCAGAAGGGTTGGATGAGTTCACAGCTCCACCAACAGTGCAATAGTGTCCCAGATTTCCCACATCCCTTCCAACAATGATCATTATCCTTCCTGGTCATACTGGCCGATCTGAGAGGTGTGAGGTGGTACCTCATCGAAGCTTTAATTTGCATTTCTCTAATAATTAATGATTTAGAGCATTTTTTCATATGGCTATGGATTGCTTTGATCTCCTCATCTGTAAATTGCCTTTGCGTATCCTTTGACCATTTGTCAATTGGGGAATGGCTTTTTGTTTTAAAAATATGACTCAGTTCTCTGTATATTTTAGAAATGAGTCCTTTGTCAGAATCATTAGTTGTAAAGATTGTTTCCCAATTTACTACTTTTCTTTTGATCTTGATTACATTGGTTTTATCTGTGCAAAAACTTTTTAATTTAATGTAATCAAATCATCTAATTGGTTTTTAGTGATGTTCTCCAACTCTTCCTTAATCATAAACTGTTCCCCTTTCCATAGATCTGACAGGTAGACTAGTCCTTGATCTTCTAATTTGCTTATAGTATTGTTTTTTATGTCTATGTCCTGTAACCATTTGGATCTTATCTTGGTAAAGGGTGTGAGGTGGTCTAATCTAAGTTTCTTCCATAATAACTTCCAATTATCCCAGCAGTTTTTATCAAAGAGGGAGTTTTTATCCCGGTGGCCTGACTCTTTGGGTTTATCAAACTGCAGATTACTATAGTCCTCTCCTGCTTTTACACCTAGTCTATTCCACTGGTCCACCACTCTATTTCTTAGCCAATACCAAACAGTTTTGATGACTGATGCTTTATAATATAATTTTAAATCAGGTAATGCTAAGCCACCTTTCTTTGCTCTTTTTTTCATTAAGCTCCTGGCAATTCTTGACTTTTTATTTCTCCATATGAATTTACTTACAATTTTTTCTAGCTCATTAAAGTAATTTTTTGGAATTTTGATTGGTAGGGCACTAAACAGTTAGTTTAGTTTTGGTAGAATTGTCATTTTTATTATATTAGCTCTCCCTATCCATGAGCAGTTGATATTTTCCCAGTTATTTAAATCTGATTTAATTTGTGTAAGAAGTGTTTTATAATTGTTTTCAAAAAGATTCTGAGTCTGTCTTGGCAAATAGACTCCCAAGTATTTTACACTGTCTGAGGTTACTTTGAATGGGATTTCTCTTTCTAGCTAGTCATATATAGGAAAGTTGAGGATTTATGGGGGTTTATTTTATAACCTGCAACTTTGCTAAAATTGCTAATTGTTTCCAGTAGTTTTTTAGATGATTTCTTGGGATTCTCTAGGTAGACCATCATGTCATCTGCGAATAGTGAGAGTTTTGTCTCTTCCTTCCCAATTCTAATTCCTTTAATTTCTTTTTCTTCTCTAATTGCTGATGCTAACATTTCTAATACAATATTGAATAGTAGTGGTGATAATGGGCACCCTTGTTTCACCCCTGATCTTATTGGGAATGCCTCTAGCCTCTCCCCATTGAGTATAATGCTTGTTGATGGTTTCAGATAGCTACCGCAAATTATTTTAAGGAATAGTCCATTTATTCCTACACTCTCTTAGTGTTTTTAATAGGAATGGATGCTGTATTTTGTCAAAAGCTTTTTCAGCATCTATTGATATGATCATATGGTTTCTGATAGGTTTGTTATTGATATAATTGAGTATACTAACAGTTTTCCTAATATTGAACCAACCCTGCATTCCTGGAATAAATCCTACTTGATCATAATGTATTATCCTAGTGATGACTTGTTGTAGTCATTTTGCTAAGATTTTATTTAGGATTTCTGCATCTATATTCATCAGGGAAATAGGTCTATAATTTTCTTTCTCTGTTTTAACTCTTCCTGCTTTAGGTAGCAGTACCATATTGGTTTCATAGAAAGAGTTAGGCAGAGTTCCATCTTTCCCTATTTTTCCAAAGAGTTTATATAGGATTGGAACCAATTGTTCCTTAAATGTTTGGTAGAATTCACTTGTGAATCCATCAGGCCCTGGAGATTTCTTTTTAGGGAGTTCAATAATGGCTTGTTGAATTTCTTTTTCTGAGATAGGGTTGTCCAGGTATTTAATCTCGTCTTCATTTAACCTGGGCAACTTATATTTTTGTAAATATTCATCCATTTCACTTAGATTATCAAATTTATTGGCATAAAGTTGGGCAAAATAATTTTGAATTATTACTTTAATTTCCTCCTCATTGGTAGTGAGTTTACCTTTTTCATTTATAATACTAGCAATTTGGTTTTCTTCTTTCTTTTTTGTAATCAAATTGACCAGAGGTTTATCAATTTTATTGGCTTTTTCATAATACCAACTTTTGATTTTATTTATTAATTCAATAGTTTTTTTGCTTTCAGTTTTATTAATTTCTCCTTTATTTTTTAAAATTTCTAATTTGGTATTTGATTGGGGATTTTTGATTTGTTCTTTCTCTAATTTTTTTACTTGCATGTTTAGTTCATTGATTTCCTCTTTCTCCAATTTATTCATATAAGCATTTAGAGCTATAATATATCCCCTGAGAGTTGCTTTGAATGAATCCCATAGGTTTTGGTATGTTGTTTCATTATTAGCATTATTTAGGATAAAATGGTTAATTCTTTCTATAATTTGTTCTTTGGTCCACTCATTTTTTTAAAATGAGTTTATTCAGTTTCCAATTTGCTCTGGGTCTATATCTCCTTGGCCCAGTATTGCATATGACTTTTACTGCATTGTGATCTGAGAAAGATGTATTCAATATTTCTGCCTTTCTGCAGTTGATCATTAGGTTTTTATGTCCTAGTACATGGTCAATTTTTGTATAAGTTCCATGTACAGCTGAGAAAAAGGTATATTCCTTCCTATCTCCATTCAGTTACCTCCATAAGTCTACTATATCTAATTTTTTCTAACAATCTATTTACCTCCCTAATTTCTTTCTTGTTTGTTTTATGATTTGATTTATCTAGATCTGATAGCAGAAGATTGAGGTCTCCTACTAGTAGAGTTTTGCTGTCTATGTCTTCCTGTAATTCTTTCAGCTTCTCCTCTAAGAATTTGGGTGCTGTCCCATTTGGTGCATATATATTCAATATTGAAATGACTTTATTGTCTATGGTACCTTTTAGGAGGATAAAGTTTCCTTCCTTAACTCTTTTAACGCTATCTATTTTTGTTGCTGCTTTGTCTAAGATAAGGATTGCTACCCCTGCTTTTTTTACTTCAGCTGAAGCAAAATATATTTTGCTCCAACCTTTTACCTTTACTCTATATGTATCTCTCTGCTTCAAATGAGTTTTTTGTAAGCAGCATATTGTAGGATTCTGGTTTTTAATCCACTCTGCTATTTGCTTATGTTTTAAGGGAGAGTTCATCCCATTCACATTCAAGGTTATGATTACTAATTCTTTGTTGCCCTCTGTGCTATCTTCCCTCTGTTTGTATTTTCCCCCTTTCCCCCCCTTTTATCCATATTCCCCAGTATTTTGTTTTTGAATACCACCCCCTTCAGTGTGTTTGCCCTCCTATATCACACCCTCCCCTTTCTTTCCCCTTTCCCTGTTCCCTTCCCTTCCTTTTATTATTTCCCCTTATTTCCTCCACTCCCCTTCCCTTTCTCAGTCCCCCCTCCCCTTTTCCCCTTTTACTTCTTGAAAGGTTAGATGTTTTATAAGTTAACTGAGTATGTGTAGGTTGACTTTAAGCCAAGTCTGATGAGAAGAAGATTCAGGTGTTTCTCCTCCACTCCCTTCTTCCCCTCTATTACCATAGGTTTTTTGTACCTCTTAGTGTAATGAGATTTGTCCCATTCAATCCCCTCCCTCCTCCCATCTCTTTCCTGTCCCCCTTTTTAGGGAGGTAGTGTATTTTTTTTAGATCATTCTATCTAAGTCATAGAAAATTCTGAGTGTCTGTCCCTTCTAGTTCAGTATATTCTGTTGAATAGAGTCCAAATTCCTGAGAGTTATTAGAGTCTTTCTCCCCAGTGGAGTTAAAGCCAGTTATATCCCATTAGATATCAGTCTCATGGATATGGATGTCCAGCATTTCTGGCTAGGTACATTCTCTCTGTTAGAGTTACATTTCTCAGGATTTATGAGAGTCTCTACAACCCCCCCATGCTGGGATGTAGCCAGTTTCAACTTGCTGGATTGCATTTTTTTTTTCCTTTTACCACCCCCCCCCTTTTTTAATTTTTTTCACCTTTTCATGTGTCTCTTGAACCTCCTGTTTGATATCCAAATTTTCTGTTTAGCTCTGGTCTTTTCATCAGAAATTTTTGGAATTCTTCCATTTCGTTAAATGTCCATCTTTTTCCCTGGAAGAGAAGGCTCAGCTTTGCAGGAAAGTAGATTCTTGGCTGCATTCCAAGCTCCCGTGCTCTTCGAAATATCTCGTTCCAGGCCCTTCGATCCCTTAAAGTCGATGCAGCCAGGTCCTGCATGATCCTTACTGTGGCTTCTTGATATTTAAATTGTTTCTTTCTGGCTGCTTGCAGGATTTTCTCTTTTATCTGATAGTTCTGCAGTTTGGCCACAACATTCCTTGGTGTTTTCATTTTAGGATCTTTTTCCTGGTGGGGATCGATGTATTTTTTCAATAACTACTTTGCCCTCCGATTCGATGATGTCAGGGCAGTTTTCCATCACTAGATCCTGTAATATTAAGTCCAGGCTTTTTTTCTCTTCAATGTTTTCAGGAAGTCCTATAATTTTCAGGTTGCCCCTCCTCGATCTATTCTCGAGGTCAGTGGTTTTGTTGATGAGGTATTTCACATTTGCTTCTATTTTTTCTATTTTTTGATTTTGTTTAACTGACTCTTGCTGACTCGTGGAGTCATTAGTTTCTGTAGACTCCATTATTTTTTGGGGGGAGGAGTTTTCTTTTCCAATTGGTCAGTTCTACTTTTGAAAGAGCTTTCCATTTGACCAATTGAGGTTTTGAGAGAATTAATTTCTTTTTGCATTTGCTCATTTGAAGATCTGAATTATTCTCATTTTGTAATTGTCCAATTGATGATCTGAGAGATTTATTCTCCTTTTGTGTTTGTCCAATTCTACTTTCTAAGGTTTTGTTTTCTTGTTGCAAGGTTTAATTGTCTCCCCCAAATTTTCCAGTTGATTTTTAAACTCCTTCCTTATTTCTTCAAGGAAGTCTTTCTGTGCTGGAGACCAGATTGTATTCTCCTCAGATGTTCCAGGTCTCTCTGGGTTGGGGTCTTTCCCTTCCAGTAATTTTTCTATGGATCCACCTTTCCGCTGACCCCTCTTCATTATGCTAAGTCCTTGAGTTGGGTGGGGCTGGTTCACCTGGGCTTGGGATCTCCAAAGGCTTTACTGAGTGCAGTTTCTCTGGCTGGCCAGTAGGAGGAGCTGGTTGCCCTCTCTGGAGTGTCTGTGACCTTGGTTGCAAGTCCTTCTCCCTTTGCTTGAGGGAGGGAATTGGGGCTATTGAATTCTTTTGCCTTCAGTCAATGGTGGGCTTTACCCTGGCCTGAGGTGATTCCTCAGCTGGGCTGGTTCTTTTGCTCACACACCTGGGCCTGAGGCAGAAGTAATTTGCATTTGTTTGGGAGGAGGCCTCAGTGCAATGGAGGCGTGGGCTCAGAGTTTCTCAGACCTGAGGAGCCCAGGGATGGTGTCCGCAGCTGTCCTGCACCAGACCTCTCCCCGCAGCCCCTTCCCCAAGCTCCAGGGGGACAGCACCAACACCAGTGCCTCTGCTTCCCCGCGGACCCAAGCCCCCTTCATCCAGCCCCACCTCTGATCCAGCAGGTCCGGCTCTCGTGCCCTCAGACTCCCAGTTCCGATTCAGCTGTTGGCTGATCCCAGGCTGATCTTCCCTCGGAGCTCAGACTCACCTGCCAGTACTCTGACAAGGCTGCTGCGGGAGACAAATCCTAAGGTAGATTTTCCTCTCCTGGCTTTTCTTTCTGGATTTCCTGGTTCAGATTTCTTTTAAGAGGTTATTTTCATGTGATAGATGGGGAAGAGATCAGGAGACTTTAGAACTGTGCCTGTCTTCTCTCCGCCATCTTGTCCGGAAGTCCCTCAACTATCTTTTTTTTTTTTAAGTAAGATTTTGAGTTCCATAATTTCCCCCCTCCATTCCTTCCCATCCTCTTTACTCTAGACAAACTGTAACATAATAAAAGGTTTATCCTTCATTTTCATAGAAAACCATGACACCAAGGAAGTGATGCCATGACAAGCACATGAATTGGATTTGAGTGAGGGGTGCTGTGCTAAGTCACCAACTTCACTTTCTACTCCAGAACCATCCAGATCCAGTGACCAGTTTTGAATCTGGATAACTAGAGATGATTCTAAATGCTAGGCAATCAATGTTAAGTGACTGGCCCAAGGTCACACAGCTATTAAGTGTCAAGTGTTTAAGGATGAATTCACACTCCCATCCTCCTAACTCCACAGCCAGTGCTCTATCCACTATGCCACCTAGCTGCCCTTTAATCATATATAGACTATAATATATAACTATGTAACATATTTCCATAATAATCATATTGTGAAAGAAGAATCAGAATAAAAAGGGAAAAATGAGAGGAAAATAACATAAAATAAATTTCAAAAATTGAAAATAGTATGCTTTGGTCTGTATTCAGACTCCATAGCTGTTTCAGTTAGGAACCACAGCTCTTACCTGAAATCAAATAGAACTAAGAATGCTTTAATCTATTATACCTATATTGAGCCAGACTGTGCCCTTAGGCTTATGTATGGAGGACTAGCTTTGGTGCTATTACAACCATTGTCTCTGCTTCTTTCTTTCATAGTATATTTCTCTAACCGTGGCAGATAAAGTTTTAATATTTTTAGTAGAATGAATCTCCAGCAACAATCCAGTACCTCTGTACCACTACTTTGGGGGTTTTTTTTGCAAGGTTATAGGGTTAAGTGACTTGCCCAAGGTCACACACATTTGCACCACTATAATAGGATATAAACATGAAATATCTTACTGTTTTCAATATAAAATAGTAAGCAATTTTATAAACTAAGCAACTAAGTAGATTAGTTTTAACAGTTACATATTTTGCATTTAAGATTAGGCTTTTGAAATATCTTAGAATAAGATTTTAGGCTGATATAAAGACAACAGCCTCCTAAGGAGGGAATTAAGACAAAGTTACAAAAATTTTCTAACAACGGACAAATATGTAAAAGAACTTTTTGATTAAATAGAGTAGAAAATTCAGGAAACAACAAGATCAAACTGTTATCTCCAAGATATAAACACATACACATACATACATATATGATTTCCAAATGTTTCTAATGGGAAAATAAATTTTAAAATCTGGATTAAGGATTTTATGTGTAAAATTGAATTGAGATATGTAAATTATTTTCTTATTTGAAGCATCTGTTTGCTAATTTTAAAAGACAGAAGGGTCCATTTTTTCAAGTTAGACCCTCATAATTTTTTTTCATTCTTTCTTCAGCCTGCTATTGACAGTCTCTCTATCAGATACAAAGCTTAAGTAAAGATAGAAACAAGTGTCATGTAATAATTGACATTTTCTGGTTTTGGGTAAATTATGGGTTATTAATTTGGTGCTCTTACAGTTGTTATTAATAAGATCAGAACCATAAGACTTGAGTTGGTTTTCAATACACGAACTATTTATTGGAAAAGTAAATTTAGAAGACTGTACTAAATTTTATTAAGTCTTATTACTGGCAGATTTTAGCAAAATTACCTAGGATTCTGTTCAAATGACTTAGAACCAGAGAAACAAATCTATTTAGGAGAAATACTTTTCAGAGCTACCCTGAAAATGAGGGCTATTCCAAAATGTCCAGGAGAAGTTATTTCTAGGACCAGATAACTACAAGGGCTCTGGGATGCAATTCACTAATTAAATGGACATTGGAAGTGACTTACTAGAATTCAAGGCGATTTTATGTTATTTAATAGTCATGATAATTATTGTGTTGTTTTGACATTTTTTCACAGTCCTAACATTTGTTGAGTTTTCTTGGTTACCCTAGTGACATAAAATTTTCTCCTCTCAAATTAAATACAGGGTGAGCTTTCTAAAAATTTTAACTATAGCCTGACTCGGTATTTAACAAGGTTGATTTCTTTAATGGATTAAGTGCTTCTGGTCCCTATTTCCAAATTTTGGGTTGGCTTTGGAAAAGGGTACAAAGAAACTTATCATTTGAAATTAAGAAACTCCCCAGTCCATCTCCTCCCTCCAAATCAAAGTAAATTCTTTAGCACAAATGACTTTCCCAAATCATATGATCTTACAATTTATGAGAGCTTCACAAAGAAGGGATTGTAATACGATTAATCAGTCTTGTTATCTGATCAGGAAATTTTGTGATAAACCTACATAAAAATCGAATGAGGTATAACAGAAAAACAACTACCTCTCTCAGATAACTCTTCGTGAAATCCTTCTTGGTTCACTTGGCTGCAGGGAAATGGACTACTAGCCATCCTTGGTAAATGGGTTCTGACTTCCCTCTGTCTTATTATTCTTTTTTATACTTTTGCCTTAGTTGCTGTATTAAAGTTCGAAATTTGCACCAGAAAAGTAAATGCACACTGCTGATAATGACCATACTAAAAATCTTAGAAATTACCTTATGAATAGGTGATCCATGGGAGACTTGTCTCTTATTGATCAAAAGGAGGAATTGAGAAAATTAAATTGACATAGTCTTCATTTTTGTAATTGATTCGATTCTGTTATCACCACTGACATTTTGTATAATTGACTAAGTCACATTTCTTTGTCTTTGAGTTAAGTTCAGAAGTTAATAGGTTCAGAAGTTCAGTTTTCCCCTGAGTTAAACTTAAAAGTTCAGTTTCCATATAAATCACTTTAATTTAAAAAAGTTTTTTATCTCTGTAACACTGGTTATCCTTTGAGGAAATCTGGTCTGTTATCACTGTGACACTAACTAATCATACAGAGTGTGGAGGTACACCTGAAATTAATGTCTTTTTTTCCTATGAGTTACCCTGACAGGAAGGTACACTGGACAGATAGTAAAGCCCATTTGCTGATAGGAGTCTATCAGGAGTCTGAAATGAGACAAAGTCTTGCTCTTTCCCAGATGCTTTCACTGGGCTTCACTGACTGATCTTGCCAGCTGTACCCTCTCCCCAAAACTGCAGCAAATCAACCTTTCAGTCAATTGTTCCTGCAAAACGTTCTATTTTTGATACAATGATCCAAGACAATTCCGAAGGACTAATGATGAAAAATACTATCCATTCCCAAAGAAAGAATTGATAGTGTCTGATTGAAACATTCTTTATTTTTTTAACTTTCTTATTTTTCTTGAAGGTTTTTTCCCCTGGTCTATATTTCCTTTCACAGTATAACTATTTTGGAAATACATGATGACACATGTATAGCCTATATAAAATTGTTTACCTTCTCAATGGGGGATGGACTAGGAAGGGATGAAGGGAGAGAATTTGGAACTCAATTTTTTTCATTTTTTGTTTTTTTATTTAGGTTTTTATTTTTGGTAAGGCAAATGGGATTAAGTGGCTTGCCCAAGGCCACACAGCTAGGTACTTTTTAAGTGTCTGAGGCCAGATTTGAACTCAGGTACTCCTGACTCCAGGGCCAGTACTCTAACCACTGTGCAACCCAGCTGCCCCCAGGAACTCAATGTTTTAAAAATAAATGATAAAAATTGTTTTTACATGTATCTGAGGGAAAATAAAAAACTAAATAAATGTTTTAATGTTTTAAAAATACCAATTGTCCAAAGACTGTCCATTCTTTTTCCCAACCCTTCACCAAATCTTCCCTTTGTGGTTTTCAAGCATAAATCTCCCCTGCCTCTCATGAACTGTAGGTACTTTGTACCTTGTATTAGTGTCTTATTTTCCTCCTAATGAAACTTTTCTGCTTTACCCAGTCCTCTGCATTCTGAGGAATGGGTTCATTTAATTCACAAGATAGTCACCAGCAATGGGCTTTCTATAGTACCCAGATGGCAGGAGGGGTTGTTACTGACTCTGCTTCCCAAATTTCCAGTCAATCATATTGTTCCCCACATCTATTGTCCTTCTGATTTTGTAACCAATCATGCTGTTTTCCTCTATCTTCTAGTTTGAGAATATTCCTTCCTTTGTCCATAAAAATAATCTGTCAACCCTTATTCAAGGTCTTTGATCTGCTAAACAACTAAATATCTCATTTGTTGATAACTGCTAGTTTTTCCAATAAACTGAATGTCCCTGGAACTTTGTTGCTTTAATTTCCTTAATTTCAATAGAGATGTTAGGATCAAATATAAAGTCCACTGTTTGGCACTAAAAACCTTTCAATACCTGGCCCATTCCTATCTTTCTAGCCTTTTCATACTCCCATTCATTCAGTGACACTAACTTTGATGCAGTGGGTGACATGACAATCTACCACACATACTTCCTTCTATCTCAGGGCCTTTGAACTGGCTGTCCTCCATGTCTGGAATGCTCTACCCTCTCAACACTGCCTCAGTTCTCTTGTCTTCCTTCAAGATTCAGCTTCAGTCTTCTACCAAAGATTGTTCTGATTTTTCCCAGATGTTTGTACCTTCCTTCTGCTTTATATTTATCTTAACTAGCATTTATGTGTCCTCTAGCCCATTGTCTGCACTTGGGCAGTGACTGGCACATAGCAAATTTTTAGTAAATATGGATTGATTGATTGGTTGTTTGGTTGAATTCTCAAACAGAATCTGTTTGATGACTTCTATATCCTCAGCACTATGATTACTGCTGGAACACTTCCTAGTATTTAATAATAAATATTTTTTCATTAACTACTTTCCTATTAAAAATTGTTTTTGTTCTTATTATTCAGTCATGTTCAATTCTTGCTGATTCCTTTTTGGAGGGTTTACTTGGCAGAGGTACTATATTGGTTTGGCATTTCCTTCTCCATGTCATTTTATAGATGAGGAAACTGAGACAAACTGGGTTAAGTGATTTGCCCAAGACCACACAGCAATAAGTGTGTGAAGCATAATTTGAATCTAGGAAAATAAATCTTCCTGACTCTATCAACTGTGCCACCTATCTGCCCTTCCTTTAAAACTACTAGATCCCTAAAATGTAAGGTCCTAGAGGCCAAGTATCATTTTTCATTAGGTCAATGTATCCCTAGTTTGTAGCCTTAGTAAATGTTTGTTGAATTAAACTGAATAATAGTATCAGCCATAAAATCATAAATTTAGAAAAAGTAAATTGTAAATTAAATTGAACTGAATTAAATTGAGAGGAAAGAGCATTCTATCAGAAGTCTCTTGCAGTCAGCTTTGAGTGAGATGAAAACTATTCCCCATCCTACAGTTTAAACCCATTCCTACCCAACTCCTCCATGCCCAGGATTGTGAATGAGTTGATTATTCTTCATGCCTCTCATAACTAAGCCCCTGTCAATCATTCAGAATCATCCTATCCATACTCATACTAAGTTCTCAGCTACTTAGCCTCCTGCACAGCCTCCCAACCCAGTCCTATCCCTTAGCAACAGTGGGAGTTCGACTCAGAGCAAGGGGAAACTTCACAGGAACAAGCATAACACTAAAAATATTTGAAAAGGTTTTAAAAGTTGTCAGTGATTGCTAACCCAACAGAAAGAGACAAACTGTGATTGCAAGGTGCCTTTGATGTAGACGATAAACATTCCATAAAACCTTTCAGAAGCCCCTATTATTTGCCTGGGATGGATAGGCAGGCTATGATTGTAGAGTGATTTTGAAAAATACAGAATAAAACAGGGATAATGTAGAAAAGGATGGAGAGAGAGAGAGAGAGAGAGAGAGAGAGAGAGAGAGAGAGAGAGAGAGAGAGAGAGCGCTGTCTGGCATCTGTTGAGGAACATCTACATTTTGATGGAATGTAGCACTATTGGAGCCTTATCACTCCAAAACATATGACTCTCTTACTCTCGTCCAATGATCAGGATAGAAGGGAGGATACTAGGCTTGAAGTCCAAAGACCTGAATTTTAATCGTGGTTCTAACATTTACCAGCTGAGTGGCCATACAAAGGCAGGACAATAAGAGAAGGGGAGAAAAATATTATCTAGAGTCAAAGAATGCTTGAATTTGTATATTTTATAGCTATAGTCAAAACATTTGACATGCCTGTGTCTTAGTTTCCTCATCTGGAAAATGAATATAATACACATATACCTCACAGACTTGATTGCTAGATCAAAAAGATATCCAGTATATAAAGTCTGTTTTAATTTTTAAATCTCTATAAAAATTTAGTTCTTAATAATTTTGCTACCAACCTATAGATTTTGAGCAAAAAGTGATCTTAGACATCATTTTGTCCAAAGTCCTCATTTTACTGATGAAGAATCTGAAACCCAGAAAGGGTGAATAAGTTGTCTTCAGTAATGAGCCCCTGGCCTCAAACACCATTTCATGGAGGCCCCTGACTATGTTTTCTTGACTCCCAGATTAACTTGATCTCTCAAATGTTCATCTTCTCACCAGCATTCTTTCCCCAGGAACAAGCTCCCCTTTATGTATAATCTTCCTTTATTAGATTGTGACCTCCTTGAGAGTAGGGAATGCCTCAATTTTTAAATATATTTCTATTCTCTAGCATGACATATAACCTGGAATTCAGTAAGCATTTAATAACTGTTTTATCTTCTTGTCTTTAGTAATGCAAGTAGTGATAAATTCAAGTCCTCTGACTCAAAATCCATAATACCACATTATGAAGTCTCTTATGAGCAAATCAGTTTTTAAATCTCAAAGTACTTTATATGTATGAGTTTTTGTAACAGTCTTTCTTGAGGAAGATGGAGGAATTCACTTTGGAGTGAGTAGATCCATCTTAAAAGAGTCTAAACCTAAGTCACAGGTCACAAATGGGAAATTGATTCTTCATAAGGCTGACTTCTGCTGCCATTCATCAGTTCAAGAATTCTGCAATTTCTAAGTAGTACAGCTAAGTAAAAATAGCTAAAGAGATAGTCATTTCAAGGGGAGATTAACATTAATTTGGGATCAGAGCAGGAAAGATACCTGCCAGTACCAGCAACATCAGGGATCACCTGCAAAGTCCCATGGTAGCCTCCAGCTTGGTCTTCCCATTGCCATCAGTGGCCAGAGTACTTGATTTGGGGTGTAGTGTATGTTCAGGGAAGACTTGTATCATGGTGTGAGAGCTGCCAAACCCTCTTCAGGGCTGCTTTCCACCTTTGAGGTCCACATGAGCCACCTAACTCTCAACTGTGGCTCAAAGAAGCTCTAACATGCATAGCGACCACACTCTTTCAGCAGTGGGGCTAAATCAGGTGGAGGGTAACTGAGGGAGTCTCAAATTCATCAGTGAGTAGTGGGGGCTGCCTACCCCAAGCACCAAGCATGTGAAGTCTTCCACCAGTGGAATGGGTGGTGGAGAACAATTCATTCCAATGGCCATGAAGCCAGTTGAAGCAAGTACTGTGGAGCACTTAAAGTTTGGTTAGACATTGAAGATGCCAAGGTCATCCACTGAATCTCAAGCCATCACCAGTTACTTGTCTTAACCCTGTCTGGCTATGCTGGGTCATGATGACTTTGGAAGAGAGCATGAGGCAATTGACTTCATGTGCAGCTCTACCTCATTTAAATTCAATTTAGTCATGCAACAAAATAAATCACTCATAACCATTCCTCAAAGTCCTATGGTGACAGGCAAGGGAGGAAGCAGCAGGTGCATATACACTGGGAACTTTAATCACAACCCTATACACAGGCAACCCAGGGCCATAAGGCCATTTCTCTACTGAAAGCAGCAGTGGGATTCAGCAGCCCCCTGGGTGACTTTTTCAGCCCTTTTAAAGACTGAACTGCTCACCTCCTAATGTGAGGAAGGGGCTAGGAAAAAAGGTGTCCTAAAAATTGTCTACTGACCCAACTATGACCTGATTACCAGGACCTAATTAGCCAAAGTGCAGTCAAGACACACAACAAAATCTACAAACACTTCTTCAAAGAAGATTCCACTCACCATTAGTGCATGGAATATGTGCACACTCATAGATAACACAAGATCCATTAGACCTGAAAGATGAATAGCTCTTGTTGCAAAAGAACTCAGTAGATATGGAATCCACATAGCAGCCCTGATTGAAACAAGGCTGGGAAATGAAGGCCAGCTTACTGAAGTCAGAGCTAGATACATGTTTTTCTGGAGTGATCACAATGAAAGGGAATAGCATGAAGCTGGGGTATGTTTTTCAATCAAAACTAATCTAGTCAACATTCTTGAATGACTAGCAAAAGGAGTGAATGACAGGCTCATGACAAAGAGATTGCCCCTTCTAGGAAAATATCATGCCACCACTGTCAGCGCCTATGCTCCCACCATGACAAACACTGATGAAGTGAAAGAAAAATTTTATGAAGACTTGGAGATCCATATCCTCAATATACCAAAAGAGGACAAGCTTATAATTCTGGGTGAATTTAATGCTAGAGTAGGCTCAAATTATCAAACATGACAGTGAGTCCTTGGGAGGAATGGAATTGGAAACAGCAACAGGACCTGGTCACCTTCTACTGAAGACCTGTGACTCTCATGACCTTCTCATCACAAACACCTAAATGCAATAAAACTTCCTGGATGCACTCTCATAGCAAATATTGACATCGATTAGACTATGTGATTGTAAGGAGAAGAGACAGATAGGATGAGAGAATGACAAAGGCAGTATGTGGTGCAAAGTGCTGGACTGATCACAGACACATCCTCTCTAAGCTAAATATTCATATTCAACCAAAACAGCAGCCCCAAGGCAAAATGAATACTAGAAGAATTAATGCTAAGAGGTTAGACCATCTTTCTGAGTCAGAAGAGTTTGTTACTAACTTGGAGAGAAAACTAAGCCAACACACAGTAGACAACAGTGGAGTAGAAAAGAAGTGGGTAACGTTCAGAGATATGGCATACAGCACTGCATTTGTTCATCTGAGCTAGAATACTCACAAACACCAAGACTTTGGTTTGATGAAAATTATGGGGAAGTAAAGAAGCAGCCAAATGAAAAATGAGGACTCCACAGGGTTTACCAGCAGGATAGTTCATCCATAAGAAGACAGCATTTAATTCCATTAAAAGTAAAGTCTAAATGAAACTTAGAAAGATACAAGACTCTTGGCTCAGAAAGAAATTCATTTTTATGTAAACAGAAACACCAAAATGCTTTTATGATACCCTGAAAGTCATTTATGGGTCAAAGACATATGGTGCATCTCAACTACTCAGTGCTGATCGATCCATATTGATTAATGATAGGGATTTGATCTTAGAGAGATTAGCTGGACACTTTCATAGTGTTCTTAACAGACTGTCATCAATCAATGTAGAAATCATTGACTGCTTACCTCAAGTTGAAGTCAATCAATCCCAAGTTGAAGTTCCAACTGAAGAAGAGGTTTGTGAATGTCATTAGGCACCTTTCAAGTGGCAAAGCACCTGGTGCTGGTTCTATTCCAGCTGAGATCCACAAGGTGGAGGGGGGGGGTCCATTGTTCATCCAAAAACTGACTGAAATTTTCTAGGGTATGTGGCATGAAGAAGTTATCCCCCAAGAATTCAAGGATGTCTCCATTGCCCATCTCTATAAAGGTGAAGGGAATAAATAGATTGTCCTGTGACAAACTCAAGGGTATTTCTCTTTTAGTCATTTCTGGTAAGATTCTTGCCAAAGTCCATCTCAATAGGCTAATCCTTTGCATGGAAGTTGGTCACTCTCCTGAGAGCCAGTTTAGCTTCAGAAAGGAACAGTCTATATGCTATTTGCTGCCTGATAACTCCAGGAAAAATGCCAGAAACAGAACAGAGGTATGTATACAACATTTGTAGATCTGACCAAGGACTTTGACATTATGTCAAAATTTAGTTACTTGAAGAAGTTCATCAGTATTGTACATCAATTTCATGACAGCATACATGTTCTGGTTCAGGATAGTAGATGATGCTCTCAAAATTTACTTCAGTCACCAAAGGAGTAAAACAAAGATGTGTCCTTGCTCCCATACTTTTTTAGCATGATGTTTTCAGCTATGTTATCAAACGCCTTCAATGAAGATGAACTTCGCCTCAAGGTCAGTTGCTGCACTGAAGGCAAATTCTTTAACTTGAAAAGGCTACAACTCAAGACCAAATTGGAGGGATTTTTGGTGCATGATCTTCTGTTTGCAGATGATTGTGCATTCACTGCAGCCCCTGAAGCTGAGATGCAACAAAATATGAATAGATTCTCTGATGCTTGTGCTAATTTTGGTCTAACAATTAACATCAAGAAAACACAGGTTCTCCATCAGCCAGCACATCATCCATATATGGAACCATCAATTACAGCAAATTGAGAAGGTTTTAGTACTGTGGACAAGTTCATTTACCTTTGCAGTATCCTTTCTAAGGAGGTATCCATTGATAATGAGGTTGACACTTGTATTGCCAGAGCTTGCTTGGTATTTGGGAGGCTCCAAAAGAAGGTATGGGAGAGAAGAGGTATTAGATTGACTACCAAACTGAAGGTCTACACAGCCATTATGTTGACCTCATTGCTATATGCCTGTGAAACCTGAACAATCTACCAGCACCATTTCAAGAAACTGAATTGCTTCCATTTAAATTTTTAGGAAGACTCTGAAGATCACCTGAAAGGAGAAGATACCAGACACTTGCCCGCCCCCCCCCCCCAAAAAAAAAAAACTAGCCTAGAATTCCAACTACAAAGAGTGCAGCTATGATGGGTTGGACAGGTTGTTAGAATGCCAGATGGAAACTATTTTATGCACAACTCACATAGGGCATGCACTCACAAGGGGATCAAAAGAAGCAATACTGAGACATTCTGAAGGTCTCATTGAAGAACTTTAGAACTGCTTGTACAGCTTGGGTAATACTAGCATAGGACCCTGAATCATGGATTGCCTTTATCAGTGAGGGTGCTACACTCTATGAGGAAGGCAGAATTGAAGCAGTTAGAAAGAAACATGGAATGCATAAATTTAGAGTACTTATCTCAGATGTTCACATGGACTAATTGTGCCCAACCTCTGGTAGAGCATTCTGAGCTCCTCTTGGTCTGATCGACCACAATCAGACACACTGTAATTTGTCTCAAACATAGTGGTGTCATTTTGTTCTTCAATAATGAAGGACAAGTACCAACTAACATTGATTTACTGCCTCCATAAATTCTTCTTGGACCTTGGCATCATGGTATTTTTCTTAATTTGGAAATTCTAACAGTAGAGGTAAAATATAGAGACTTTCTAGTCAATAGCATCAACTTCTTTCAGCATTTCTGAAGATCTATGCTATCTTCCTCAGTACAGAGGATAGGCCTTCTGTGCCTCTGAAGATGGTGTTCATAAGTTGCTGGAGTCAAAAAAAAATCATGCTTAATTTGCCAGGTGTCTGGTGATGGACCTCTATGAAGGTAGTGAGGTTGGTCCTTAAATGATATTCATATTCTATCACCAGATCTCTCCTCAAAGATTTTCTAGATTGGTTAAAGTTAAAGAATATACCAGTATCCTCTACTAGTACAGTCTCCTAGGATCACTCCCACACCAGGGTGAGGCATCTCAAGGGAATTTTAATAGAAGAAAACATCAGTGAGAGGGTACAAATGCAACATGGCACTAGGGAAACAGAACCAGAATGGAGGTATTTATGGGAGATAAATGCCCTGTTGTTTCAATTTCTCTATGGTCTTTTGTGTATCTTCAGTTAAGCCACATAATTTTCCATTGAACATGTGAGAAAAAAGTGCCTTTTGCTTTTAGCACAGAGTCATCTAACTCCTCTGTCATCACTATTAGTCCCAGCAGTACATCCTGAAACCAAATGAATCTTGGGAGCAGCATCTTGTAAACTATCATGACCTCCCTCTTTCTGACATAGTGTGAATACCATGTTCCATGAGGTTCCCTGAGATTGAAGAGGATATGATATTGATGGTTATATCCCCTCCATTTAGTCCTGTTGATGTCCAACTCAGAACTAGAAGATGGATTTTGCACTGTCCTCATACAGAGTACTGAGTTAGGAAGTTAGGAAGTTAGGAAGTTTGGAAGTTTGGAGTTAGGAAGACCTGAATTCAAATGTTGAACAAGTCCCTTCACTTTTCTACCTCAGTTTCCTCATCTGTAAAATAATTGGGAAAAGGAAACAGCAAATCACTCCACTATCTTTGTCAATGGGGTAACAAAGGGTCTGACATAATTTAGATGACTTGATTCTTCTGAGCCACAGATTCTACCTAACAGAGACAGATATCAGAAAAGTGACCTATTATTTACTTTATTTTAGAAGATATTCTGCTACTTCCTAACTCAAGAAACTTTATTTGTTTGATTATAAATCAAAGAGAGAAAAACTATCCATAGATATAGTAGCTTTTTTATATTGTCAAAGAACTAGAAACTAAGATAAACAACTGAAAATTAAATAAACAAATTTATGTGTATGTAATAAAATATCATTATGCCACAAAAGGCAATTTAAGAGAAACTCAGGAAAGCTCACATGAAATAATGTAAAATGAAGTGAGAAAAACTAGGAGAATGATTTGTATAATGATGACAGTAAAAAGAAAAATGATTTTGAAAAAAAGTAGCATTTCAAAACTTCAAGAGGACTGGTAATAAGGCAAGTGACCTACCTCCTGAAAGAGAAATGTTGGATTCAGAAGAAAGAATAATGCACAGATGTATTTGACATGGCCAGTACAGAAATTCTTTTTACTTGAGTGTGCATATTTCTTTCAGAAAAACATTTGTTTTTATTTTTTTCAGTGCGATCAGGGAAAAATAACTATATCAAGAAAATTTTAAAGAATTAAGAAAAGAAAGAAAAGATTATCATTATTAATGAAAAAATGTCCAAAGCGAGGTGACCTAGTCATACCAGATCTAAAACAACAAAGTGTCAGTCTTCAAAACTCTTTGGTACTGGCTAAGAAATAGAGTGGTGGTTCAGTGGAATAGATTAAGTACAAAAAAATAGTAAATGATTATAGTAATTTACTGTTTGATAAGCCCCAAAACTCCAGCTTCTATGATAAGAACTCACAATTTGGCAAAAATTGCCGGGGAAACTGAAAAACAATGTGGCAGAAACTAAGTATAAACCCATATCTCATAACCTATACTAAGATAAGGTCAAAATGGATACAGGATTTAGACATAAAGGGTAATACCATAAACCAATTAGCAGAAAAATCAGCCAGATCTGTCGGATCTATGTAGACTGGAAGAATTTATGACTAAACAAGATATAGAAAACATAATGAAAACCAAAATGGATAATTTTGGTCACTTTAAATTAAAAAGGGTTTACACAAACAAACTAATACAACTAAGACTAGAAAGAAAACAGAAAATTGGGAAACAATTTTTACAGTCAGTGTTTCTGATAAAGCACTTATTTCTAAAATAACTAAAGAACTGAGTCAAAACTCATAAAAATACAAGTTATTCCCCAATTGATAAAAGGTCAAAGGATATGAATGGGAAGTTTTCAAATAGAGTAATTAAAGTTATCTATATTCAAAAGAGAAGAATGTCCTAAATCATTATTGATTTGAGAAATGCAAATTAAAACAATTCTGTGGTACCATGTCACACCTATCAGATTGTCTAACATGCAGAAAAGAAAAATGATACATGTTGAACAAAACTGGGACCTTAATGCATTGTTGGTGTAGTGGTGAGCCAACTACTCTAGAGAGAAATTTGGAATTATGCTCAAAGAGTTATAAAACTATGCATACCTCTTGATCCAGCAATATTATTTTTTCTTTATAAACCTATGCATTTTATTACATTTTTTTATTTTTGGTTTATTTATTTTATTTTATTACAATAATATTGTTGTGAGAGTAAATATAACCCCCCTTCCCTCCCCCCAAAAAAGATGAGAAACCTCAAGAATAGTGAGAAAGAAAAAAATGTGTTCTTCAGTTTGTGTTCAGAATCCAATGGCTCAGTGTCTGGGATGAGTTGCCTTCTTTGTCATAAGTCCACCAGAGAAGTCGTGTCAATATTTTTCCCACAGTTGCTATTACTAGCGGTATTTACCTCCACTCTACTCCTCCTCACTCTCATTTATTCCATTCTCTCTCTCCTTTCATCCTGCCCCTGTTCAGAAATGTGTTGTATCTGAGTACACTCTCCCACGATCTTCCCTCTCTTCTATGATCTACACCCCCTTTTCCTCCTCCTATTCCCCCTTATCCTATCCCTTTCCTCTAATTTTTCTCTAGGGTAAGATAGATTTCTATACCCTATTAAGTGTGTATGTAATTTCCTCTGAGCCATTTCTGATGAGAGTGAAATCTCACTCATTCCTCTTTGCCTTCCCCCATTCCACTCCATTGAAAAAGCTTTTTCTTGACTCTTATGTGAAATCTCTTAGCCCATTCTTCCTCTCCTTTCTCTTCCTCCCACTACTTTCCTTTATCATACATTGACTCCATCTTTTTACTATATTATACCATTGTATTCAGCTCCTTCCTGTGTCCTGTCTCTATATGCTCCTTCTAACAGCTCTTAAAAATGAGAAAGTTCATGTGAGTAATAGTATCTTCTTCCCATACAGGAATCCAAACAGTTTAACATAATTAAGTTCCTCACAGTTAGTTCTTCTCATCCACCCTCTCTATGGTTCATCAGAGTCCTGTACTTGGAGATCAAACTTTCTGTCCAACCCTTGTTGTTTCAATAGGAAAGTTTGAAAGTCCCCTGTTTCATTTGAAAGTCTGTGTTCCATTTTTCCCTGAAAAAGGTTGTTCAGTTTTGTTGATCCAGAAATATTATTACTAAATCTCTTTCCCAAAGAAAAACTGATTTTATGGTAGCAAAGAACTGGAAATTGTGGGGATGCCTAGCAACCGGGTATGGCTGAAAAAGTTGTGGTATATGAATGTGATGGAAGAATCATTAGAAAGGAAATTTCAGAAAAATCTTGAAAGACTTACATGAACTGATGCTGAGTGAAGTGGGCAGAACATTGAAGTGAGGAGAACATGGTACATGGCAGCAGCAACATTGTGCAATGATCAACCATGATAGACCTAGCTCTTCTTAACAGTATAGTGACTAAAAACAATTCCAAAAGACCTGTGATAGAAAATGTCATCCACATCCAGAAATAGAACTATGGAGTCTGAAGGCAGACCAAAGCATACTATTTACACTTTTAAATTTTTTTTTTGTTTTTATTCTTATGGGTTTTTGTTCTTTTTTGTTCTGATTCTTGTTTCACAAGATGACTAATGTGGAAATATGTTAAGTTTTATTGTAGAGGTATAACTTAGATTACTTGAGGAGGAGGGAGAGCAGGGAGGAAAAAAATGTGGAACTCAAAATCTTCCAAAAAATAAATGTTGAGGGCGGCTAGGTGGCGCAGTGGACAGAGCACAGTCCCTGGAGTCAGGAGTACCTGAGTTCAAATCCGGCCTCTGACACTTAATAATTACCTAGCTGTGTGACCTTGGGCAAGCCACTTAACCCCACTGCCTAGCAAAAACTAAAAAAAAAAAAAAAAGTTGAAAATTATCTTTATCTGTAATTTGAAAAAAAAAAAAAGAAAGAAAAAAGAAATGATAGTCATTGAGACATTTTTTTAAAAGGAGGAAAGCAAGAAAACAGAAAATCAGGAAATCTTTGAGAGCAAGTTGAAGTTTTAAAAGCAAGGTGGGAATAATGCTATATATTATTTTAAATATATGAATGTACATATAGATACATAAACACACATACATAATACATGCATATTTATACATATATGATATTCCACCATACACATGACATTCCAACCTCTGCCTCTATTATTTTTGTTCCGAAAGTCCGCATACTTGGCATGCTCCCCCTCTTCCCAAAAAAACTCTTTCTCTAGACTCAGTCCCTATACTGCCTTCTACAGGAAGACTCTGCCTTTGTTGATTATGTCATATGTATCCTGAATTTAGCTTGTTTTGTATATAGTTGTTTGCATGTTGTCTCCCCCATTAGGTTATGAGATGTTTGAAGAAGCCTTTTGCCTTTCTTAACAAAGTGCCAGAATATAGTAAGGACTTAATCAATGATTACTGACTGCCTATTGTTGAACTGATTGCCTAAAATGGCCTCATCCTTGATTGCCCCAGTTGTTAGGATATGTCACTACCAAAAATGTCATCCTTTCTCCCACAGAATGCAAGCTCCCAGAAAGGAAAATTTGATATTTCTATTTGTCTATTCAGTTCCTTGCATATTGGGCACTGGATAGATGCTTAACACTTGTTGATTGCTTGATTGATACCTTAATAAGTGCTGAGTATATCACTTCATTATTATAGAAAATAATGATTAATTCTTTAAAAGATAACCCTGAATTCTCAAGGAAAATTTATTTTTTAAATATTTTATTCTATTAAAAGGAAATATGGGGTATATTTCAGAGAGAGTTTCAATAATCATGATTAAGATGAGAATACAGAACTCCAGCTCACTCATTCTTCATGTGAGAGCCTAGTTCCCCCTCTTTAATATGATTTATGTGAAGTTTCTCAGGCTCTGACAATCTGTTTTCTGTTCCCAACACTCTGCTGAACCTAAAAATATCTTTGGCTTATTTACTTATTGGGGAAGCAAAATGTTCTAATATGGAATGCCTCACCCTCATCATAACTAGATAAATGAGGCCTTGCTGTATTTTGAATGCATGAGGCAACAAACTTCCTTTCTATGCTATATGCTTGTTGTAATTCCTGACATGTAATTTTGTTTTGCCAATAGCAGCAAATGAAAAACAAACTCAAAAACTCTCAGTCCTAGTTCTCTAGGACTTAATGAAGGAAACAAGTTTTTTTGTTTTTTTGTTTTAACACAGTTAGGTGTGATTGTGAGACTGGGACATAGACAGCTGTTGATTTTCCAGCTGCTACAAACAGAGTTAGAAGGCTTAAAGAGCTCATTGTAGTTTGCCCCAATTACAGAGTTTTTCTTATTTTGGTACATGCATTGCCCTATCTAACCAGGTCAGAGGTCCAGTCAGGGAAAAGGCAGAGGAAAAAAGAGAAGCAATGTGTGCAAATCTCCCTGTCCTGAGTGATAGCATAAAACCAAAATCCAAACAAAATGATCACCATCATAAGGAGATTTCTCAGGCACCATCAAAGCAGAAGATTTTGGTCTGAAATACATAACTAGGAACACTCATTGAAACTGGAAAGACCGAAAAAGTAAAGTAAAACAGTCTTGGCATATTCTTCCAAGAAGATACTTTGCTTTATCAGATCTTAGAGTGAAAATAGCTGGTTTAGGGTCCTGGCTCTGATGTGTGAGGTTGGGTAGGTCACTTCAGATTCATAGTCCTAATCTGCTAAATGGGCATAAAAATACATAGCTCCTTCACAGGTTTATGAGGAAGTCACTTTGTAAATCTTAAGACACAACATAAGGTGAGACATTATTATTATTAGCATCAGTCTCAAATGTGGTACTGTCTTTTATGCCACAGTGGTACGACTACATCCTCCTCATCCTCCCCACTTCCAACTACCAGCCACTTTATGGAAAAATAAATATTAATTCTACTTTGTCTTGGATAAGTCTCATCCATCAGAAAATCTGGATAAAGGATAATGATAAAGAAGAATGCTATGGAACTGGAAGGAGGGAGCCTGGGAGAGAAAGAAGGAAGGGAAGGAAGGAAGGAAGGAAGGAAGGAAGGAAGGAAGGAAGGAAGGAAGGAAGGAAGGAAGGAAGGAAGGAAGAAGAAGAAGAAAGAAAGAAAGAAATTCTTCAAATTTACATTTAAATGGGAGATGATGATGAAAATCATGACAATGGCAATTATGGCAATGACAACATTGATGGCAATGATGATAAAAGCACCACAGGACTAGCAATGACATTATTAGACTTTCTTATTGGCTGAGTAAACCTGAGATTAGAGAATGGACCAAAGACTTCATTTCAGCGAACTCAAGTCAACATAGGGAAATTCTGTAAGTAAGTATATCATCACCGCAATCACCAACACTGCCATCACCATCATCATTATCATGTATACTCTGCTGCCATTGTTCTTTTCTGCCATTCTTGCCATGTTCATTCTTGCTCCTGTTCATTTACTCTTCTGATGACTTTAGGTTTCATTTTTTACTTTGTCCTAACCTGAGAAATCCTTAAGGATTCTCACCTTGTGTGATACTAACACTTAGATTATTATTCATAGTCTTAATAAACACTCTTGAAATTGTCAATGAACCATAGCAGGTGTGAAAGGTACCCCCCAAAAAAACTCATGCAATATTACCAAAATATAGTACCCATCATCCTAAGGTAGCTAGAGAAGTATTAATATTTCTCTCCTCACCGAAAAGGAGAAAGAGGATTGATGCTCATTTTAAGACTACATGTTAAAGACACAAAAATCCTGGGAATGAACATTTCTAAATTTAATGAAGCTGCTTTTCAGAGGACAGGTTCAGATTCCTTCCTCATGCTTGTACTTGAAGCCTTTCCAACTTAGCAGAACCAATCACTCTCCCCGTCATAGGCTTAGTCTTTAAAATCCTTAGATCATCTCCTCACCATGATGAGACGTCAGAAGAGGGCTGTAGTGAAAATTAATAGCAATAGTCCTAACAAAGCTTTTCCCTGTGAGATATAATTTCTTTTGTTTACAACTTCTTTTTTTTTGTTTTCTGGGTTCCTTTATAAAACAAATGCCAAGATGGATATGGTCTCATTCATATCTCTTCCTCCTAATATAGTCTTTTCCATTTTCTTCAGCTGATTTCCAATACTTTTCTCTGTGTCTCAGTCTGGCTGTTTCTCTTTGTCTCTGCCTCTCTGTCTCTCTTTCTCCCTCTCTCTGTCTTTGTCTGTCTCTGCCTTTATCTTTGCCTCTCTTTCTCTCTGTCTGTCTCCCTCTCCCTCTCTCTCTCTTCCATCACACACCTATGAAAACACCCAAATCTTTCTCCCCTTTACAAAAAATTCACTATTATCCCTGTAAGCTAACAGCTTTTTCCCCTTTCTTAATCAGACTTTTGAAAAAGTTGTCTAGGCTCATTGCCTTCACTTCTCCTCACAGTCTGCTTTAAACATTCTACAGACTGGTTTTTGACCTGTTCATTCACCTTAAACTACCTTTTCCAAAACAATCAATGATCTTTTAATTAATGAATTTGATGGTCTTTTTCCTTAATATTCATCTTTCTTTACCTCTTTGTAGTCTTCCATATTAGACCATCCTTTTCTCTTGGTACTCTTTACTTTTCAGGTTTTAATGATCTCTCTCTCTCTCTCTCTCTCTCTCTCTCTCTCTCTCTCTCTCTCTCTCTCTCTCTCTCTCTCTCTCTCTCTCTCTCTCTTCTTCCTCCCCCAGTCTGACAATTCCTTACCAGACTCTTTCAGAATCAACAACTGCAGCAAGCCTCCTAAATGCAGACATACCCCATATCTCTATTCTAACTCTGTCTTTCTTGGTTACTTCATCAGTTCATATAGTTTTAATGATCAACTCTATGATGATGATTCACAGATTTCTATTTCCATTCCTAGTCTTTCTCCCAAATTTGATTCTACATCCTGAAATGATACTTCAATTCAATTGCCTTTTTTAATTATTTTCTTCTTCTGTTAATTATATATAGCTTCTTTTGGAAATGTGTTTGCATGTTTTCTCTTTCATTAGATTGTAAGCACCTTGAAGTCAGAGTCTGTCTTTTACCTCTTTTACTACTCTAGTAGTATTATGTTTAATAAATGTTTATTGAATTGAACTGAATTGTCATAAGCATCTCAAAACTAACACGCACTAATTTGAACTTAATGTCTTCTTTCCTCTCCTTTACTCCCTCTCAAATAAAAAAAAAAATATTTATGACCTACTGGAGGAAAATCAAGATTGGGAATCAGGAAGCCAAGCATCTAGGGCTAGCCTTGCTCTAAAATAGCTTTATAATGATAGGAAAGTAAGCCAATTTTTTTTTGTTTTTCAGTATCCTTATCTGGGAAATGGAATAGCAATTCCAACAATTTATGTTACTCAATGAAATACTATAAATAAAAGGACTTTCAAAAGCATCATCCAACTGTGATGGATTATCATTAGTCTGACACATCTTTCTCTTTAATTTGTTCATATGCATGAGGTAATGAAGTTGGATCCAATAGATGTTCCTGTAACTTTGAGAACCTCTACAATTCTCACATTAGTTTATCTGATAATTATAATTGGTGAAATGATGTAATTTTTTGTAATATACTTTGCATTTAAAGAGCTAGGGAAAATGGCAATGTGAGGATGATGATGTGGTGGTAGTAGTGGTAGTGGCCAAGAAAATAATTTTTTTCCTTTTACTCTGTCCTATGATACTTGAATGGTATATGGTAGCAGAAAGACTCATGGACCAGAAATTAGAGCCCTGAATTCTAGACCTAGTTCTGTCACTAACTAATTGTGTGATCTTGGACAAATAACTTTACCCTCCTTTGTTAGAAATGTTTCCATCGAGGAAGATCTGGAGCTTTTGGCAGCAATGAAAGAAAAAATGAGTAGGTGGATAGTTCAATACTCAGGAGAACAGAATCAAGTCTCTATTTTGGCAGCATGCAAGAGTAAAATTATTGGAAATATTTAAGAAGTAAAATAAAAGATTGATACTGGGACAAGTAAATTTTACTAGTTTGGACTTTTTTGTACCTTTTGATGGTCTCAAGTATTCAGAATGAGTAAAATCCAGGTAAGGCAGGATATGGGATAACTACTCCATTGCCCCATTTTCTCAAGAATAAATTTTCTTGTTTTGGGGTAATATGCCTTGGCTTCTTTTCCCCAGCTGCTAAATTGTAAAGAAACAATTGATAGAGAATATCAATCAATTTCCCTTCTCTGGAATAGCAAGATCTTCTAGTCAGTCTTTGTTGCCTATATATGGCAAGGGAGCAGGGCTCCAATAAGGTCACAGACAGGAAAAAGTATAATTATCAAAGGATGCTCTGCAATGCATATAAGTTTTACTCATAACAGGAGGACCTTCAATTCTATCTTCCTGTTATATAAATCTTTCATTAGTATCATTACCATTTCTGAGACTCCCTCCCCCCATATCCCTAGAAGTTTATTAATATCATTACTAATTCTGAGACTCCCTCCCCCCATATTCCTCTAAGTGAGTCTTGAAAGCACCAGACTTAATTTTAGGAATGTGGGAGTGCAGATTTAGTAAAGGAAGAAACTGTGGAGGTAATCTACTTCAATACCTTCATTTTACAAATGATGAAATAAAATTCTAGGGGGAGACTAAGAGAATGACTCATAGTCACAAAGACTGAAAATAACAGCCAGGATTCAAACCTGTGTTTTCTTACTTAATCCAATTCCTTTCCCATTTCCCAATGCTACCTATCATCTTTCTTATCCAGAAAATAAGGCAGTTCCATTAAATTATCATGAGCATCTTTTCTGGCTACAATACTGCATGTATTGTGTGATTCTGTTTCCCACAGCTAGGAAAAAGTCTAAGTATCAAAGGATGCTCTACAACACAGACAAGTCAATTCATAACAATGGGAGGACCTTCATCTTTCTTTTCCTGATGTCTAAACCTTGTTCATCTTCCATGGCTCACCTCCTTCCCAAAATCCTCCTTGACTACTCCTGCCCAAACTTGATCTCGTTGATCCCTGAACAACTAGTATACTCAATACCACAGCCGAATCTTTAATGAATCTCTCATTGTTTGTAAAGTGCTATTTTTGTTATCTGGATGATATTGTATATTCTCTGACCATATTTTATAGTTCTTTGTATTTTTACGATGTATTAAGCATATAGAGGGTGCTCAGTAAATGCTTGTGAATTAACTGACTGACTGTATCTAACCTACCTGTACCTTACACCATGGCAGCCAAGCAGTTAACAATTCAAATGGAGTTATTCAACCATGGTTTCAAAGGCCCCTTTCAAATAATGAGGCTCCAGATATTCTTCCTAATGATATTCTCCTCTCAGTAAATTCAGGTTTTACTCACAGGAGTAATGAATTAATTAGTTAATGTGGGTGAAAAGCACTTTGAAGTTGTAAAGTGCCTTGTACAAATACTGAGGGAATGGACTGTGAACAGCTAAATAGAATACTTCACCTGACAGCAAAGAATTCTCATCTTTGTCTGTGCCCTGGAGATTTTCAGCAAATAAAATCTAAGATAAGTTTCAGAGGGGAACCAAAGGAAGAAGAAATCCTGGTGGAAAATCTGATCTCACAAAGTATTCAAAAGAGCAACTAACACAATACAAATAGCCAGAACCATCTATCAGAGAAATAAGATTCCCCACCTCTTAATTACTTCTCCCCCAATTCTTCTCCCCAGTTACTTCATGTAAGTAGCACAAGAATTATTGAAATTTTTAAAATACTTTACATTATTTCACCTTTTAAATTAAGGTTTGGAGATTAGATGCCCTCTTAATCTATAGTCTTCTAATCCTTAAAATTTGAAATGAAGAAAAAGGTTTTGTATATCTATTTTGCCAATGAGGAAACTGAGGCTCATAAAGGAAAAATATTCATACCAATTATAATAGTTTTTAAAAGAAATTCCTGATGCAGGACTAAAATTCATATCATCTGATTCTAAACCTAATACTTTTACTATACATTGGACTGTCTTAGTTTGTTGATATTGGAGTACGAATGACTGTGTCACCTTTCCCAGAAGGATGAGGAATCATTATGATGAAATATGAGGCATCATCTAACAAGTAATGAGAATTGGGGTATAGGGCAAGGAAATCTTCCCAAAGTTTATATAACTATCAATGAGTAGTCACTAACTCCACCATCTTATATAATGTCAACCCTATAAAAGTATTCCAAGGGAAATTGCTGGACAAGCTATGGGTATATGAATGTTATAGGGTACTATTGTTCTATAAGAAATCATGACCAGCCTGATTTCAGAAAAGACTGGAGGGATTTGAATGAACTGATGTGTAATGAAGTCAACAGAACTAAGAGAACATTGCACACATTAACAGTAACATTGTGAGATGATCAATTAAGAAGGATGCAGCTCTTTTCAACAGTTCACTGATGAAGGACAAAAACATTTTCCTATTATGGAAAATGCCATCCACAGTCAGAGAGAAAACTATGGTGTCTGAATGCAGAGCAAAGCATAATTTTTAAAACTTCCTTTGTGTTTTTCCTTTTTTACTCAAAGTTATTTTACACCTTCACTCTAATTCTGCTTTCACAATATGACTAATATAGAAATATATTAAACATGATTGTATATTTGCAACTAATATCAGATTGTATGCTGCCATATGGAAGAGGGAGGGAAGGGAAGGTAGTAGAAAAAGGCAGAACTCAAAAAAAACCCTACTGTATAATTTCTCTAGTGAATATTGATGCAAAAAAAAATTTAATGAAATACTAACAAGATTACAGCAAAAAAAAGGTCTACAATGTATTCAAGGATAAAAATGAGCTACATTTGTTTAAATTGCAAATGATCATTCATATCAAAATTTAAACAAACATTTATTAAGCAGGAAGAGGGGCAAGGAGTTTTGCTAGTCTAAAGGTATAAAGGCAAAAATTAACCATTCCCTACATGAATTATACTGGAATGTTTCAAAATTCTGAGATAGTATACTAAAGTTAAAAAAAAAAGAGTACTAGATTTGGATTAAGGGAGTTGGTTCCAGAGTCTAATTCTTCTAACTACTACTTTGATTGATCAAGTAATTTCAAATAGATCTGTTTTATCAGCTATAAAATGTGTGCAGAGAAGGGAGAACTGTAAAAGATGATCTTTAATTGCTCTTCCAACTCTAATGCCCTGATGCCAAATTTTTCCTCACAAGAAACAATCTACGATTCTATGAATCCTCAATTAGTTGTTTATTACTTCTGTAATCTTGTCCAAGGATAGTTGAGGTAGAGCAATGGGAAGATTTTTGAAGTCTGGAATCAGGAAAATTAATTCTCCTGAATTTAAATCAGATACATACTAGCTGGGCAAGTCACTTAATCCTATTAACCTACCTTTCCTCATTTGTAAAATGAGCTGGAGAAAGAAAAGGCAAACTACTCCAGTATCTTCGGCAAGAAATCGCCATATGGGGTCCCAGAGAGTTGGACATGACTGAAACAACTCAACAACAAATTTTGACCATAACCCAATCTCTCTGTGCTTGTTTTTCTCCACTGTAGCATAAGGTGGATGTCTGTTATGATCTCTAATAGATATTCTAGTTCTAAAGGTAGAATCCTAAATTTTTCCTTTTATTTTTATGATTCTATGAACCTAGTTTGACTACTTAATGCCTCTATAACACTGTTATACAATGTCTTAGAGCCTTGGTTTCCTCATCTGTAATACAAAATGGGCAATGTCTATGATCTCAAAAGCTCTAAACAGTAGTAACATCTTATTATAAAAGATATTAAGAAATAATGACAATAACAGGAAAAGGGAAAAAGCTTTCCATTTCAATTGCTTATTTTGGTCAAATAACCTAAACTTCCTACCACAATAACATTACTGAAATCCTAAAATGCATATCATCTTGTAATGTTCTTCTCTATTGAAAAATGCCCTGAACTAGCAAATAGAAGACCAATATCTAAGTCCTGGCTCCAGTTTTAACTAGTGATTTAACTTTGAATGACTATTCTTTGGTCCTCAGTTTAATCATGTGTAAAATCAAGATGTTGGACAAAATGATTTCTAACATCCTTCCTAGCCCCAATACTCTATGACTTTTTCTAACATTAAAATAAGCATTTGTTTTTTAGAGATAAACAAAGAAATGTTGATCATGACTATGATAACAATGATGACTCATCTTCCTGAGTTCGAATCTGGTTTCAGATACTAGTTGTGAGATCCTAGCCAAGATACCACTCCAAAGGAAACCCTAAATGGAAGTAATTATCAATGCAAATTATATAAGAAAATGGTGGAAACTATAATATATCAGTACAGAATATGTAAACTTCTCATCTACTGAATAGCTGAGGCATGAATTGGTGACAAGAATTATATATTTTTATGAAAATTGCTCTATATTTCATGTGCTAGGATGGCAATTATCCAAACCACAAAAATAGACATCAGAATATCTTGTAAAATTCTGTAAATTGTGTTGGAATGGAAGCATCATTACAAAATGCCCATAGTTACTGTCATAATACTGATCTAATAATAATGATTATAATAACTAAAACTCATACAGCACTTTGTGCCAATCATTTCACAATTATTATCTCATTTGATCCTTACACAATACTGGAAAGTAGGTGATATTATTATCCCCATTTTACAGATAAGGAAACTGAGGCAAAGATTAGCTGACTTGTCCAGGGTTTCATAACTAATAAAATTTTTAGGACAGATTTGAATTCAGTAACTTTTGACTCCAGGTCAAGTACTCAATCTATGAAATCCAACAAATCCTATTTTTTTAAAAAAAGCACATATAAGAATAGATCTTTTAGTATATGTTTCAATGCTTAATATATAATATACCAAGCATCATAAAATTAAAATTTTTCAAAATATAGAAGCTAAAAAGTAAAGATATATATATATACCATCATTCTGACAGCTACTGAAGTTGTCCCATTTGGGCATTCAGTGAACCTGCAACATCCAAACACTTGTATTCAACTATCAAAAGTTTATTCATTGGAGCCAAGATGGTGACAGGAGAAGAGTCTCTCTTAGGTGCTCTCTATATAATATTTCAAAAATCATAAAATTATGACTCTAACTAAATTTTCGAAAGACAAAACCCACAGAAAGATTCAGTGAGGCAGTTCTCCAGACCAAGATAACCTGGAAAATAGTGGAAAGGCTCCATTTCACAGGGTTAGAGGGGCATCCCACCAGAGTGAAGGAACTTCAGCCTCCCAGAGGCAGCCCCAGGGTACCTGGAAGCCGTGGCTCACTGCAGCAAGGGGCAGTTTCCTGATCTACACTCCAGGGAGTACCAGGCACAACTTGGAAGATCAGCAGGGGGCCTCTGCCAGAGCAAGCACATGAAGCCCAACCCTCAGGGCACTCAGCTAGCAGCTGTGGCTTCCACAGCCTAGATTCAGGAAATGGAAGTGGGTGGAGGCAGTAAGCAAGAGCGCCCATGCAACTAAGCCTTGACTGCTCAGCCTACCAAATGTAAGGGAGTGGAGAGAGACTTCCAAGGTGTGTGCTCTGTACCTGGAACAGAACTCTGGGGCTCTGACCACATGCAGATCCTGATCACAGTCTAGGCCCCCCATAGAAAAGCTGCCTCCCCATCTCATCCCTGTGGCAGAGGGGTGTGCTCATGGTCATTCACAGACCAGGAGGGAAGACAGAGCTCCACACACTGAGATCCTTTGGGGGGGGGGGTGTCCCAATAATACTCAAAAGCTCAGGAAGCACCCCAAAGCCAGGCACAGGCCAAGGAAATGAGTAAACAGAGAAAAAAAGAGGAACACAAATGAGAAATACATTGTCTCTAATCCCAAGAAGGATCAAAATACTCAATCTGAAGATGAGGAAGTACAAGCTTCTACCTCTAAAGACTCCAAGAAAAATGGAAATTGGGCTCAGGTTATGACAGAGCTCAAAAAAGATTTTGAAAATCAAGTAAGGGAGATAGAAGAAAAATTGGGAAAAGAAATGACAGAGATGCAAGAAACACATAAAACAGAAGTCAGCAGTTTAGTCAAGGAAATCCAAAAAAACTGCTGAAGGGGGTGGCTAGGTGGCACAAGAAAATAACATTTTGGGGTGGCTAGGTGGCGTAGTGGATAAAGCACCGGCCTTGGAGTCAGGAGTACCTGGGTTCAAATCTGGTCTCAGACACTTAATAATTACCTAGCTGTGTGGCCTTGGGCAAGCCACTTAACCCCATTTGCCTTGCAAAAACCTCAAAAAAAAAGAAAAGAAAAGAAAAGAACATTTTAAAAATCAGCATAAGTCAAATGGATAAAACAGTTCAAAGTAATTGAGGGGATGACTAGATGGCACAGTGGATAGAGCAATGGCCCTGGAGTCAGGAGTACCTAAGTTCAAATCCAACCTCAGACATTTGATAATTACCTAGCTGTATGGTCTTGGGCAAGCCACTTAACCCCATTACCTTGCAAAACCTAAAAAAAAAAAAAAGTTATTGAAGAGAAGAATGCTTTAAAAAGAAGAATTGGTCAGATGGAAAAAGAGATAAGAAAGCTCTCTAAGGAAAACAAAACCTTCCAATCTAGAATGGAGTTAAAGGAAGCTGTTGACTTTACGAGAAGTCAAGACACAATACTTCAACACCAAAAGAATGAAAAATTATAAGAAAATATGAAACATCTCATTGAAAAAACAACTGATCTAGAAAACAGATTCAGGAAAGATAATTTAAAAATTATTGGGATACCTTAAAGTCATGATCAGGAAAAGAGTCTTGAACTCATTTTTAAAGAATTCCTACAGGAAAATTGCCCAGATATCCTAGAAGCAGAGGGAAAAATGGAAATTGAGAGAATCCACCAATCTCCCCTGGAAAGAGATCCAAAAAAAACAACCCCCAGGAATATTATAGCCAAGTTCCAGAACTCCCAAGTCAAAGAGAAACTATTACAAGAGCCAGGAGGACACAATTCAAATATCATGGAGCTGCAGTCAGGATCACACAGGACTTAGCAACAACTACCTTAAGGGCTCATAGGGCTTGGAATATAATATTCCAGAAGACAAAAGAACTCAGAATGCAACCAAGAATCAACTACCCATCAAAACTGAACATCCTCAGGGCAGCTAGGTTGCATAGTGGATAGAGCACTGGCCCTCAAGTCAGGAGTACCTGAGTTCAAATCGGCCTCAGACACTTAATAATTACCTAGCTCTGTGGCCTTGTCAAGCCATTTAACTCCATTGCCTTGCAAAAAAAAAAATGAACATCCTCTTCCAGGGGAAAAGATAGACTTACAATAAACAAGGGGAATTTCAATTGTTCCTGTAGAAACAACCAGAGCTGAATAGAAAGTTTGACCTTCAAGTACAGGACTCAGGTGAAGCATAGAGAGAGGAGGAGAAGGGTAAAATTTGAGAGACTTAATGATGATGAACTGCCTGTATTACTGCATAGAAAAATGATACTGATAATATTCATATGAAACTTCTCATTTAACAGAGCAGGTAGAAGGAGCTTTTATAGATGAAGCACAGGAGAGAGGTGAATTTGAAGATACAATATATTGCAAAAACAGAGTCAATGACTGAAAGGGAAATGTAATGGGAGTAAGAGAAAGGAGAGGTGGAAGAGGCTAAGAAATTTCATATAATAAGATTTTTTATTATTGCAATGATATGGAAGGGGGAAGGCGAGGAGGAATGAGGGAACCTTCACTCTCATCAGAGGTGGCTCAGAGAGGAAACATCATGTATACTCAATGGGGTATAGATATCTAGAGTAAAAAAAGAGAGAAGGGGGATATGGGAAGGTGGAGATATGAGTAATGGAGGAGACAGTGGACTGTGGGAGAGAGTGGTTAGATATAACACATTTTCTTTTTTACTTATTGCAAGAGGATGGGATTGGATGGCCTGTCCAGGACCACAGGGCCGGGGGGTTGCTGGGCCTAAGGGGTAGTATATGGTTTAGGGACCTCTTGGCTCCACGGTCAGTGATCAGTCTGCTGAGCCACTCAGTCACCCTACAGCACATTTAAGAAGAGGGACAGAGTGAAAGGAGAGAGAGAAAATATAGTGGGGAGGTATGAATGGAAGGGTTGTGATCAGCAATGGCAATGGTGGAAAAATATGGAAGTAGCTTTTGTGATTGACTTATCATAAAGAATGTGATCCACCTGCAACAGAGCTAATAGTGTTGGAACACAAACTGAAGCACATTTTTTTTTAATTTTATTTTTTTCTCTTTATTTTATTGCTCAAGAGGGTCTATATTTTGGGGGGTATTATGTTTACTCTTAAACAACAATATTTTAGTAATGTATAAAAAACATCATTTGTACAAATATATGCACATATATAGAGAGGGGGGAAATGTTTATTCATTTGTCAGTCCAATTGTCTGTAAAAGGAAAACTAGAAACAGAATAATATAGGGAAAGTTCCTTGATTCCAGTCATTTCTATTCAAACCACATCCAAAAAAATAGCAAAATGGGGGACAGAAGGTAGACTAGTTTGATTAGATGTAGCACACATGAAAAGGAAATAATGTGTAATCAACCTGGAAGGTTCTCTCCTGACTTTTGAGTTTATCCTGAGACTGTTTGGATTCTATCTTGATATGGGGTATAGAACTACCTGTAGTATATACTATATGGAACTGTTGTGAGGGCTAAATGAGATAACATATAGAGGTTAATAATTAAATAATAATCAAAACAATAATTAAAACTATCAATATAAGACCACTTCAGACTTCAGAAGTTCAAATTTATTGATCAATGTAAAGAAATTATATAATTATAAAATTAAAATATAATAACTACTGAATACATGGAGCAACATAATTAAGCAGCAAAATTTATTCACTAGAACCTCAATAAACTTTGTAAAGTAACAGACTATAAATCACCATTAATCATTGGTTCATAACACTTGATTTTTCAAATTTAGCCAAATGTGGTTTACTTTAAGGTAGATCCAAGAAACTTTCATTGAAAATATAAATATCAAAATACCCTTGACATTTCAATAAATAACCAGAGGTAAAGCCAGAGCCTCATCAAAGACAAAACTATCAGTCTATCATACATATTGTTGTCCCATAAAAATTTAAGAATGCTGAATGCTCACAAATTTTCAAACTATATTTCATGAAAAATTCTCAAAATACAGAGATTTAGGCAGAAGAAATAGGATGAAATACATATTCCTACTATTACCTTTTCTGTTTTTGAAATCATCCCAATAATGCTTTCAGTGAGTCCACATCTATTGAACTTGCATCCAAATTACTTTATTCTACTACCAAAACAGAAAGCCACTTTATACCATTAAATAAATAAGAAAAAATTGTAAGATGATGATGTACCCAGATCATGTCTCTTTGAATTCTACATATTATATAAATGGAAAAATTGAAGAGAATGATGATAATTATGATTATGATAGCTGATGAGGAGCTCAAAGTATCCTCTATCTTTTATCTCATTTAGTCCTCACAACAGTTCCGTATAGTATATACTATCGGTATATACAGATAGTTCTATACCCCATATAAAGATAAAACCAAAAGTGAGTCTCAGGATAAACTCAAGTCAGGAGAGACTCTTCCAGACTGATTACATATTATTATTTCATTTTCATGTGTGCTACATCCAGTCAAAGTGGTCTACTTCCTGTCCCCCATAAATTCAATTTCTCACTTCACCTCCTCCTTCCTAGAAGGCTCATCCTCCTTCCTTAATCCAGTGTAGCTCTTAGCTCACTTAAAGACTCACATTAAGTGGCATCTTCTTCAAGAAACCTTCCTTCAGTTGTAAATAACCCAAAGTCCCATCTCAAAAAGCTATAATGTATTTATTTTAAATCAGACCTTAATTAGTGACAATTGTATTCCAGGAATGTGAATAAGCCCAGAGCATAGATGAGAACCTTGACCCCTAGTCTTGAGACAGCTAGATGTCATCAAAGTGTATAGCATTTCTGGGCCTAAAGTCTAGAAGACCTGAGTTGCAATATAGTTTCATACACTTACTAGCTCAATGTCCCTGGGCAAGTCACTTAACCTCTGTTTACCTCAACTATAAAATACAGATAACAACAGCACATATACCACAGGATTGCTGTAAGGATCATATGAGACAAAATATTTAAGTACAATGTAAATTACGATTAATAAAATTAATAATTATGTATATAATATAATTAAATATAAATCATTTAATGCATGGAACAAAATAAATACTGCAATTATTTTTTTATTTTCATCATTAATCATCTTAGTCTTTGTCTCTCTGTGCTTTCTCCTATCCATTTTTCTATTTCAGAGAAGGAAAAAAAGTCTTAGGGTTAGAAAACTGGAGGACCTGGGACTCCAAAACTATTTGGCAGTTAATCAAGAAAATGACCATTGTCTATCTTGTAGGTTAACCTTGAGAAAAGGACATGTGGGAAATATATGGAACACACCATATAGAAAAATTTTCTGGGAAAGGAATTCAAGGGAGTGCGAAGAAAAGTTGAAACTTAAGAGCATTAGCTAACTAGAACTATAATTATTCTAAAGAGCTTGATACTTACAACAGAATTTTATGTTGCAAGAAGATAATTTCAAGACTTGGTACAAACAAAATTGGAAAGGTTTCTGGTTGTTTGGTTGGTTGGTTTTGGTTTTTGGTTTTTCTGTTTTGTTTTGTCTTTTCTAAGAGAATTAAATTTTTAAAAAATCTATAGGTTATAAGCTAAAAAGCACCCCATCTCTCTTGCTCTTTCCTGAGGGAGAGACAATAAAGGATTTCAGCTAGGTTAAAAGCTAGAGGCAGAGAAGAACACAATAGAAAGGGTCTAGTGGCTGACTGAGAGCAGGGAAGAACTTTAATAAAAGACATCAGCTCATCTCTGGAAGACATTTGAAGCCCTGAAATGTCTAAAGCTTCTATTTTCTTTCCAGCATATGCTTGTCCATCCTGCACAATCTTTCAAGCATCACTTACCATGACATATCTGCCAATTCTTTCAGTCCCTGTGGATATAGTTCATTTTAACCAATGATTTGAATTTATCAGAAGCAACTAGATGTTCTCTAACTATTCTCTGATTTATTTAGGGTCTCAACTCCCTGGTAGCCTTTTCCCCCTATTTTCTAAGCAAAGACATTCTCTTTGGCAGAGAAAAAAAAGCAAAAGAAAAAGAGGAGTTTTGCCTTTTTTCTATCTGAATTATTCCATCTACCCTAAGGAATAGACCTATCCAGTCTTTGATCCTTCTTTCCCCCTCAGAATTGATTTTTAAAAATAGAAATATGTCTTTAGTTTCCCTTACTAGTCTCAGCTCATTCTGAGACTTAAGACTTGCTTATACTAGCATACTTTTATATTCTTCTACTTTTACCAGTCCTTGTTTTTATCTAATATGTTCATCTTTTTTTAAACTGAGTTGTTTTTTGTTTTCTGTGCATCTATACTAATATTTCTCCAGGGATAAATAGATAATTTTACATTTTTTTCCTCTTCATTAGACTTATTTCTCTTTTGTGTCTTAAATTTTGATTTCTTCTGTTAATCTCTGTATTCCTCTAGAGAATATTAATCATGGAATCCTACCTATACTTCCCTGGAACTCTTTGAAATCTGCTTCTCCCTAATCTAAAGAGGGTGGAATGGTCACTTTCCTCTGCTGCTTTTATCTTTTCAAATACAGCAATGAGTTTCTCCCTATTAAAAAGAACCAGAATAAGATTGAGTATATAAGATTTCCACTTGTTGATTTTACTTCCTTGTAAAAGATGCAATTATAATTAAGGCAAATCAAGAAGTTATTAGTTGCTCTGCATTTGGCAAAAAGAGAGAGCTCTAACAGATGTCTGGATAATAGATGTTTCTCATCACTACAATATCATTCTTCTGCCCTAGGCTTCATGAACTCTTCATTTATTTCCTTTCTGGTCAGGTAGTCTGTCATATATTCTAATGACAAAATCACTTCTGTTCATCCCTTCATTGATCTTTACCCAAATGCTATCCATGCTTCCTCCCTCTGGCTTCTGGATTTCCTCATATGGGTATAATTTTTTAAAATATCATGCTATTCACTATTATTGCCTTTTTATCAATTTTGTTTCTTTTGCACAAGTTATATCATTTCATTACTAAATTCATGTGTTGGATTTCAAGCTACCAAATCTCAATGATAATTCTGAAGCTATATTTGCCTCCTTTCATTAAGACCTTTAGGTTTTTTTACTTGTTGCCTAAACATATATACATGTTGTACACACATACATGCATATATACATATATGTGCTGTTGTTTAATTATTTTCCACTGTATCTGACTCTCTATGATGCCATTTGGGGTTTTCATGGTAGAGATACTAAGTGGTTTGTCATTTTCTTCTCCTACATACATATATTTGAGTGATGGCCATTATTACTTAGTCCTTTCTTGAGATTTGACTCCATCCATGGCCAGGTTTCTATCATTCCTACATTTTAAAGCAAAATCTAGAAATACAGATCCCATTCTCATGCACCACCCTTTAGTCAGTGTTTACTTAATTTCCAAGTTATTTTTTCCTTCTGTATCTATTGCCTTCAATTAGTGAATGAAATGTAACCTATATCCTTAAGGGTCTTTATATTCTTATCCTTCATTATCATTGGGAATACATTTTAGAATCCTTCTGGCAATATTATATGAAATCATAGGGATCACAAGAAGTGAATAATGATGATCACTTTGATATGGTTTGGAAAGTTTCCTGTTTTATCTTAGATACCAGGCCTTGGAATCAATCAATTAATTAACTATTTTTAATAAATGAATGAAAAAGCAATTATTAAGTATTTAATACACAGACAGCAGAAAAAATTTCTCTTTCTTGCTGTCAGGTTGACAAGTAGTTCTTCAGTAACCCTGAGCAAGAATCACCAATTATTACTATTCTTTGTTTCTTCAAGTTTTACTAGAAAATCTCTCAATTGACAGCTTTTATGACTTTACTATATCACTGGTTAGAGACCATGTAGCACTTCTTCCTCAGAGCGTTCTTCTTTAGGAAGAATTTCAAATGTCAAATTTATAACTTTCTTGGGATGGCTAGGTGGTGCAGTGGATAGAGCACTGGCCCTGGAGTCAGGAGTACCTGAGTTCAAATCCAGCCTCAGACACTTAATAATTATCTAGCTGTGTGGTCTTGGGCAAGCCACTTAACCCCATTTTCCTTGCAAAAAAACTAAAAAAAAGCTTATACCTTTCTTTTCCCTTTCCTTACATCTTTGTAAAATTCTAATCCATTCTCCAACCTCCTGAAAAAGGTTCTCTCTCTTTCTTTACCTCAGATCCCCTTTTTCCCCCACTGAAGTCTTATTTCAATTACTTTCTTAGAAATGTATTGATATCCCTAGAAACCTGGAATATAGAGTAGTGTACCTCAATACTTTTCATCTTTTCTTCCAAAGAGAAATTATCTTATAGTTTCAGATAATAGGTTCATGATTCTGGCAGAATGGCAAACATCACATAAAAACAGTGAAAAATTGTCCATACTGATTGAGGTTTTATATTTTTTGAACTTCTTATAGATATTTACAACTTGATCCAAAGACATTCCTTATAATATTTACAATGAAGTACATCCTCTTAACAAATTGACAATCCTCTATAGGTAGGAAGCTAGGTAGCACAGTGAATTTGGTGCTGGTGTGGAATCAGGAAGATAAGTTCAAATCCTATATTATTAACAAGCTGTGTGACCTTGGGCAAATAGCTTTAAGCCCAGCCTCAGTTTTCTCATTTAAAAAAAGATAATAGTAGCACCTACTTCTCAGAGTTGTTATGAGAACCAAATGAGATAACATGTATAAAGAATTTTCAAACCTTAAAGTATATATGTATATATATATATATATATATATATTTAATTAAAATTATTTAAGTAACTAAGTTGTGCAATAGAGAGGACACTGGTCCTGGAATCAGGAAAACTGGGTTCAAATCCAGTCTCAGTCTCATACATGTACTTGCTGTGTGAACTTGGACAAGTCATTTAATCTGTTTGTCTCAGTTTCATCAACTGTAAAATGGGGATCATAATAGTATCATTATAATATCAGGTAAGATAATATTATTGAAGAGGGCAGCATCATTCTCTCAGTCTCTCAGGCTCTAAGAGTCATTCTAGACTCCTCATTATCTCTTACTCCCCATACCCAAGTTGTTGCCAAGCCTTATTCATTTTATCTTTATAATATGTCTCTAATACACTCCTTTCTCTTCTCTGACACTACCACTACTCTAATGTAGCCTCTCAGGACCTCAGGTCTGGATTATTGCCCTCATCAGAGAAGATTCTTTGCTGTGTAAGAGGAGAATTGCAGAAGTTAAAAAGAAACATGAGGTGCTCAAATTTAAAACCATCTCCACTCCAAATGTTCATATAGACTATGTATGCCTGACCTGTAGTAGAGCCTTCACAACTTGTATTGGTCTAATAAGTCACAGTCTCTGGCTTACTGCACCCTAATTCCAATTTATGGTTATAATTTTGATCCTCTTTCAGAAGGAAAGACAACAGCCAACTAACGAACTTTTTAATCCTCCTTAATTCATCCTACTCCTCTTTCAAACTCTCACAACCTTCAAAAGAAACATCTATTCAATCAAAATCATTTCACAATTTACTTCAATAAGTATTTATTGGGTCCCTACAGTAGGCCAAGCAATAGGTTAGGAATTTGGGAAACAAGTGAAAGAAAGGCATAGCCTTATATTCTATCATGGGAAATAATATGAATAAAAATAAATATAAGCAAAATATATAGAGTAAACGCAAAGTAATTGGCATAGAGGAAAGTGAGAAAGAGAAGATAAACAAAGGTCTATTATAGGAAATAGCACCTAAGCTATCCTTTACTTGAGAGGCATAAGTGGGGAGGAAGAGTAATCCAGAATTAGGAGACAGTTGGAACAAGGATACAGAAGTAAAACTTAGTATATTGTATATGACTAGAAGCATATTGGTCAGTTTGGTTATAACACAGAATGCATAAAAGGATTCATTGGCAGAGAAATGCTCTGTGTAGATTTCTTTTTAAAGAAGACATAGTCACTCACTTCAGTTTTGAAAATTCCCAATTCTGGTTGCTGCGACAAATCAACAAGACATGCAGAGATGTTCAAGGCCCAGAACACAGATTTAATATTTATCTATATTCTGTAACAAGCCAAATGAAGGAGTAGGAGGCTGGGGATTAGTACAGAAGTAACACATTGCCACCCCTATGGTCCTGGTGGACCAGTCCTGTTGTGCTCACACTGGGCTCCCAGCCTGTACCCTACAGTCAGCAGCAGGCAGCCTTTAGCAGCTTAGCTGACCAGAGGACTCAGCTCACCTTTCATGACAGACAGTCTAACAAGACAATTGTGGTCAGAAACCTTTCAACATGATTGGTAGATTGGGGATGTTTGAATATTGGGGTTAAGGTCACAAGTGGGTTTTTAAAATGGAAAGATTTGGAGATCCTTGAAGAGCCACCTCTCCCATAAACACTTCAACAGAGATTTAGAAGTATAACAAATGAAACAATGATCAAGAGAATCAAAGAAGAGCACCCAAAAACTTCCCCATACCATCCAAGACTGCAAGAAAATGACCAGAAGCTTGTGGTCACCAGGACAAGCCATTTGGGATCCCAGAAGCAGGATCTAAATGAGTGAAATCTCAACCCCCTCTCAGAGAAACAATAGGGGAGAGAATCATTCACTATAAGTCACTATGGAAAGAGGCTGCTACTCAAAGTGACCACAGGAGCCAGGGTCAGCACAACCACTGAGGAACTGCCAAGAACCCTGATTATAGCTCTTCACTCAATGTCAGGAGATAGGACAGTCTCAACAGCAGACAGACAACACCAATGCCATGGGAGATTTCCTAGGAAGTTTTAGAGAAACTCAATCTCCTACATAAAATTTGTGCCTGTCAGGGACATAGCAAATGTTAGAGCCAACTCCTGTTAAGAGATTATGCAAAAGAAGAAGTTAGAGACAGAATGAGGCCAACAATCATGTCCTGGGAGATAAAGACAGAAGTTCAAAGAAAGTAAAGCTCAGATCTAGTTTCCCTATCCTGAACTGCAACAGTAGTGTTCAGACCACAGAAGAGGAAAGACCAAATTGATCCTCCCTAGCCATCCAACAGTGCAGAAAAGGGTGGCGCTTGGCACTTGAACAAGTGCCTCACTACCAGTACTGAGGGACCAATATGAAGAAAAATAAGGAAAACTACAGTACAATGAAAACAAGAAGTAAACTCACAGGAGAATATCTCTACAATAAATACAAATAGAACCTCTAATAAAAGATAATTTGGTCACAAGAACTCACAAATAATTGAAAAATTATAAAGAAAGAAATAAAAATTAAAGATCTTGAGGAAAAACAAAAAAAAAGAATAATAGTTTAAAGATGGTAGAAAAACTTAGATAAAACCTTACTGGGTTTCTTTGAAGAATAGAATGGAACAAAAAAATCTGAATGATGTCATGGTGCTCTAGAAATGTTAGGGAAGAAAGACAAGAGACTAAACAATTAGACGCCCTTGTATGGTATTTATTATCAAAAACAACTGAAGGAAATTTCATGAAAGGGTTTCTGGGTTCTCTGAAAGCCATGACCCAACACAAACCCAGATACCGTGTTTCCCATTGACTTTGTGATCTTGGTCAACTCATTTAACCTTTCACTGACCCAGGTAACTCTCTGAGACAATCAGTTGTAGATGTGATCTTGGTCAACTCATTTAACCTTTCACTGGCACAGGTAACTCTCTAAGACAATCAGTTGTATATAAGGTACTGCCCTTTATTGGTAGAGGGAATTTTCTCAGCTGGGAATTACCACTTAGCTGCCAAATAAGAAAAAATGTTAAGAACTGGAAGGGTACTTTTTAAGTCAAATATGATAATTCTCTGGTATTCTTGTATGGAGACTGAAGGAAGTGTATATTTATCTCAACTAAGAATGGCATCTTTTTAAAAACTAACCATATAACAGGACATTAAAAACTCATATGCATATGCAGAAAAGCAGAAATAATAATATTTTTCCTTCATTGAACACAACTCCAAAGAATCATAACTAATAAAAAGTATCTGAAGAAAATATTCAAAATGAAACTGAGACAAAATAGTATGAAGAATATTTGGGTCAAAGAATAAGTAACAGAAATAATAGATAATTTCATCAAAGAAACAAGAAAAAGGAGAAAACATGCCAAAACCTTTGGGATGCAGCCAAAGTAATCATTAGGCAGAAACATTTCAATTAACAAAAGAGAGAAAGAACAGATTTGGGAACTGGTTAAGCAACTTTAAAAAGTACTTTTAAAAAGCTCCAACAACAAAGAAAATTAATCCAAAAAGCAGAAACTTTGAAATGCAAAGAGGAAAAAAATATATTTTTAAATCATTGAACTGATTATTAAAACTTGGAGATGTTTTTATAACTAATAAAATAGCTAACATTTTTTAAAAAGCAAAACAATAGCATATTTAAAAATGAAAAGAGACTATTTACAACAGTTATAGGGGAAAATATTAGAAACAATGCTATTATAACAACAAAATTCATCAAACAATTAAATGAATATTTATAAAAAATATAATATACTAAGATTAGAACAAGTCTTAGAGAATTTATATAACCTGATTTTAGTAAAAGAAATTGAACAAGCCATAAGAAACGTGAAAAGAGGGTCAGCTAGGTGGTATAGTGGATAGAGCACCAGCCCTGGAGTCAGGAGAACCTGAGTTCAAATATCACTTCTGACACTTAATAATTAGCTAGCTGTGTGACCTTAGGCAAGTCACTTAACCCCATTGCCTTGCCGAAAGAAAGAAAGAAAGAAAGAAGGAAGGAAGGAAGGAAGGAAGGAAAGAAAGAAAGAAAGAAAGAAAGAAAGAAAGAAAGAAAGAAAGAAAGAAAGAAAGGCGCAAAGAAAAAAAAAATAGGTTGAAATGGATTTACAAGCAAATTGTATTGAAAATCCAACAATTAATTATGTCATTACATGAATTATTTTCAATAATAGAGAAAGAATTCTATCACTTTCTTATAGATGACAAATATGATACATATAAAATAGGGAGGAATAAAGATGAGAATGAAGTTTATACATCAATATATTTAAGGAATATAAATACAAAAAACAGTGAGTAAAATCTTAGCAAAGTATCTTAAAGCAATAAATCAAGAGAGGTTCTAAATAGATAAATGTTTCTATGTAAATATATAAAAAATTTCAATCAAACCAATATTTAAAAATAAGGAAAGAGCAATAAATATAGCTAACATTTATATAGAGAAGATACAGATATCTTTCATAACTGTGGATAAGTGAAGGAAGAGCTCTTGGTCAAGCAAATAATATAGATGATCAAAAAAAGTAAAACATGGACAAGTTTAATTATATTTAATTTAAAAGTTGTCGAGCATACCTGTAATCTCCACACCTGAGAAGACTGAGGATGGGGAAGAATTCTTAGCTGCAATGTGCTAATGCAATTGAGTATCCATATTCAATGTCCACCAATATGATGAACTCATAGGATCAACAGGATGCTCAAGGAGGCATGAACAAATAAGCCCCTACTGTACAGAGCAGGTCAAAGGTCATGTGATGATCATTACTGGAATTGAGGGTAATGATTATTAATAACCAATGATTTGGGAAAATCCAAAAAGGGGAATTACCCCCTTTTTCTCATTTTATTTTATTCTTAATTTATGGAGTAAAACAAGTATTTCTATAACATAGTACAATTAAAAAAAATAAATGTACATGAAACTGCAAACCTACTATGCACAACTTGCTATTCCATTCAAATATTCAACAAAATTATCATATACATCTCTTTTTTCCCCCTCCTTCCCCTTAGAGATGGCAACCATATATACACATATATGTACACATATACCTATATGTAAGTTTTTTCTATACATACTTCTATTTATCAGTTCTTTCTCCAGATACAGATAACATCTCTCTTTATATTCTTTTATAGTTAATAGCTAATTCAGATATTTGTAATAGACAAAATAACTTATTCACTCATTCTTAAAACAATATTACTGTTATAATACAATGTTCTCTTGATTCTGCTCATTTCATTCTTCATTATTTAATGCAAGTCTTCCCATGTTTCTCTAAAATCAGTGAGTCCATCATTTCTTTTATCACAGTAGCATTCCATCATAAACAGATACCACAACTTATTCTGCCACTCCCCATTTGATGAGCAGCTCTGCAACTTCCAGTTCTTTGCCACCACAAAGAGAGCTACTTTGAACATTTTAGAACCTATAGGTTCTTCTATTTTTCCCCTAATCAGCTTTGGAAATAGACCAAGTAGTGGGATTCTAAAGGTTGGATTAACTTTCTCCTCAAACAAGGTCAGACCTTAGTCAACCTTCTCTATATTGATTTAGGTGGAGACAAATTCTTTGAATAAATTGCCCAAGGCTGGGCCATTTAGAAGTAAATGACATAATCAAAGTTCATTAGAGGAGGTCTAGCCAGTCATTACAATATTCATTCTCTCATTAATTGTTAATTAATCAGAGTTGATAGCCACTCTCTGTAACACCCACTTTTCCAAGGGAATATAAACCATGAACTGACCACCATGTTGGTCTTTGGCATTTGAGAGTACCATTGACCTCTTTTATTAATAACTTGTTTTAGCAATAAAATGATTAAATTACCCATAAACTATGTCTTTTGAACTTTTTTTAATGTCACAGTATTTGACCCACAAGTGACCACTGCAATTCCAGATTCAGTGCAATGGAAAAATCCAGTCTTTTAAAGAAAGAAAATTGGGTGGGGGATGGAGGATGGGAATTGCACAAGCAAAATTAATGATGAAAAATAAAGAAAAGAAATAAAAGTGTTAGTGAACACTTTCTAAATAGAAATTCAGAAAGAAAGTGTTAGCACATTAAACTGAAAACCTTAAAAACAAAAACCTATGCATCAGATAGTCATGGTTTCATATGAAATCTCATTTTCTATTCTTGGTATGTAGAAAATCCATGTTAATTAATATTTTTCAAGTTCGTATTTTTTTTAGAAAAGGAAAATTTGCATACACGCCCTGCCACTGCCACTGGGAAAACGTTGTGACCTATGTAAGTCATAGCAAGAAAATCTATTTACCTTCCCCTCAACTGATTTCATCCTTATAGGGAATCTCCTCTTATACATATCTGTACCTTAGCTATAACTGAAAGTTAACCAGGCTATTGAGAGTTTAAGCGTTTTGCTCATGGTCACAGATCTATTATGTGCCAAAGGGATTTGTACCCAGTCCTTGCTGTCTCTAGAGCCAGTTGGTTTTTTTAATTATTCAAGGTTATAGCTAGAAATAAAATAATGAAGTGAAATCAGTTTATAATATTAAAAAATAATATAAATGCAAGAAATTGGAAAGGTATCTTCATGAAAGGCAATGTGTTGTAAGAGAAATTAAACTATATGGTGAATTAAGAGACCTAGACTCTGATTCACCTTAAATCTTTTCTCTGAACTCAGTCTCCTCATCTTTCAAATAAGGAGAGATTATCAGTCTAGAGGAACTCAGATCATTAATATTAATTGGGGGGGGCATCTCACCTCAGGGGTCTTTATTATCCACTGCTTGTGTTCCCCTCACAGTGATTAGCCATCCTACTTCCATTTAACCTCTTAATATTAACTACATTTTGCAAAGATTTGTATACCTCAAAGAAATTTTTTTAATTTAAAAAAAAGATTTGTATACTTCCTAGATGTAGCAATTCCATAGACATAGCAATTACACAAATACAAATATTCCCCCTAATACTTTGGAAACATATTCCCCCCAACTCTTACTTCTGTCTTAGATGGCAGTGAACTCATTGGTTCCACCAAGTCCATGCCCAAATACAAAGGCACTGCCCTATGAATCCTTGTGTCAGCTACTGATTGGTTACTGGCTTCCAAAGGTCATTCCTTATTTTTCAGGGAATTGGTGATGAACTGGTTATCTTTCACCTAAAATGACAGAAAAACTTCCAAGTCAATTAAAGAATCCAGACCAATATTCCTAAGATCTCATGAACTCAAGAGGAGAGGATGCCCAAGTTCTCTCTTCTTCCAGCATTGTCTCCCACCAGACACTGTCAGTAAAAGGAATCAAACCAATAGGAGAGAAGTTTAAAAGAGAGACTGATAAGACTTCCTTACCAAGGCTTATAGTTCCAACTATATAGTAAATCAAAGAAAAAGGGATTTTGACTACAGATCTAACCTTTTTTGAGTGTCATTTTTCTCATCTATAAAATGGGTAAAATAATACTGGAAATAATATCTATCTCATAGAGTTGCTGTGAAGTTGCTGTTGCTGTTTGAAATTTAGGCTCAAATGCAAGTTATTATTACCAAATAGTTCCATTAGGTGGCAGCATTAACCCATAACTGAGTGATTGAAGTCTTTGGAAGTATAGGTCCCTCCAGGTGTTTGAGAAAAGGGTGGGTCCCTGAATTGTGGAGTAATTATGGTCTAATTATGGGAAAGTGTTATGAGTGTGCTTTCTTAATAAATCTGCCAAACTAAGATCAATTAGAACAAGCCAAGAGAAAATGTCATCAGAGCTCAAGGGAGGAAATGAGATTATTTCAAAGGAGATTATCATGGTGGTGGGCCTTAGGTGAGTGCCCTACATAAAGAAAGCATCTGAGCCTTCCCAGAAACATAATGAGGCAGCATTTCTATGACCTTGTGCCATGAGGTTCTGGATGAACTAATCCCCATGTGCCCAACAGAAGCCCTGAGGCTGAGACAGATCTGGCAACTTACTAAAGAACAATTCCTCATTAAGCTTGTATTATTCACCTGGATAATTTCTAAGCTTGTTCCTCATCTTCCCCAAACAGGGGTAGTGGCACCACATTAAAGACCCCCCAGACAGTTCTCAGAAATGATAGAAATGGAAAGGAGGGGGAAAGACCGGAATTCTAATTCCTAATTCAGCTTTCTTGTCATTGACTAACCTTCATCATCTACTTCCCCTAGTTGTCAACACCCTGCCAAAAAAATTACCTCCAATTTATTCTTCATATACTTATAAAGTGTACATAGCATTGTGTTGTTTCCTCTTGATAGAATATAAACTAATTTGAGAGCTAGTACAGCTTCACTTTTACCTTAGTCTGTTCAGTACCTAATCCAGCATCTGGCAAACGATGATGATAATGATGAAAATCACGATGATGATGATGGTGGTGGTGGTGGTGGTGGTGATAAATACTTCTTTTTTTGCTTTTCCCAAATATTTTTTTCTTATTTTTATATTAAGCAGTAGGAATCCACACAGTACCTTCTCATATTACCCCCTGGTGTCTCTGACATAATTGCACCCCAAAAAGCATAAGCTCTTTTATTTAGGCATTTTCATATTAATTAAATAAATCGACAAGAATTTTAGTTCCTACTGTCACACCTTAGAGATATAAAGCCTCAAAATAAAAATCCCTATTCTTGAGGATTTAGCATTCCAATAGGAGAAATAAAGAATACACTACATAGCACATATCCATTGCCCACTTGATTTTCCATGTATCCGTGAAGTATTACTCTTGCAGCCTGAAACTACACAAAACTTTAGGGGAGATAATGTATATAAAACATTCACTAAATCAGTACACAAAGTTGTTTATTATGTAAGAAAATCCTTTAGGAAAATAGACTTTGAACTGAAAGGGATTTCAGTGATCAGTATTCAATATTCTCATTATAGCGATAAGGGAACCTAAGGCTTAGAAAGGTATATTAAAGCAAGTAGTAAAAGTAGTAGTAAAGTAATAAAAGAAAGAACCATGAACTTCATTCAGGACCTCTGAATGCAAATGACAATTTCTTTCCATGAAACCACCTTGGACCTCAGTTTCCTTATCTAGAAAATAAAGGGATTAGATTAGATATATCTAAAGCTCTTTCCAGTCCTAAATCTACTAATGTGGGAGACTTTTGTGAGCATGGATGCTTCATGATAGTGTCAAGGGTTGGAATTATGTATGAGTCAGGTGACCTGTGTTAAAATTCTGAGAGGCTTTATTATCTGTGTGACTTGAATTTCAGCTTTCATATCTAAAAACTGAAGGTGTTTAATGAATTAAAGAATCAATAAATCAATGGACAAATGAATGATACTTGCTTTACCTCTACAGGATTCTGTAAGGAAAGTGACAAAAACTTAAGGCACTACAAAAATAGAAAGTGTTCTTTTTACCCCATCATCTATACTTATCTTTAATATTATACCATGAATGTATCATAGAAAGAAAAATTGTGTCCTGGAAATGAGAAGATCTGGTTTCTACCTTTAGGTCTTCAAATACTAGTTGCATGACCTTACACAAATCATTCCACTTTCCCAAGTCTCATTTTCCTCACTTGGAAAAGAAGTATAATAATTAGCCTGCCCTTCCTCCTTCACTGGAAATTTTTAAGCCCAAGAGAAAATGTAGACATGAAATAACTTTGAAAGTTAAGTGTGCTAAACGAATATAAAGTATTATTAGCATCACCTGTGAATTTTTCAAAACTTATTTCAATCTATCTTAAAGCTATTCATATTTCCAGTCTATAAATTCTGGTCCCTCCCAACCCTAACATTTTCTGAATATTTGCTGACTTAAAAAGATGAATAAGGTCCAGAGTGTTGCCAATAGTGCTGATTACATGGTAGGAAATAGATGAAGCATGGTATATTAATACTTAACATTGCCTATATTAGAGGATTGTTCTAAAGAAAGTACTTTAAATTCAGTTCAACACTGCACCAAACATTGAGTACTTTCTTTGTGAGAGGAACCATGATAATCAATAAAGATAAAAAGTCAAAGCTCAAATTTCCCCATTTTCAAGAGCATCCTTTCATTCCAATAGGGAGATTACAACAGTTATATGGACAAAAACTTATAGATTGAGGGAGAAGAGAATACTACCAAGTATGGGCATCAGAGAAGACTTGTAGGAGTCAGTAGCACTGAAGGGAGCCTTGAAAGAAGATAATTGAGGGGATGTGGCATTCCAGACAAGGAAAGAAACTAATTGTATGTGAATGGAGGAGGAGATGCTGCTAGTAATTTCTGAACATTGAGTGAAAGCTAGATATATGAGATAAAATAGGTGAGATATCTGGGAACCAAACTCTTAAATGTCAATTTAAGAAGTTTGTATTTTATTCTAAAGATAGTAGGGAAAAATTGAAGGTGTTTGAGTATGAAAATAACATGATCAGAACTGTGGAAGGAAGGTGTAGGGAAGGGTTTATTCAATTCCTATTATATGTCAGAAACTATTTCAAGAACTTTTCAGATATCATTTTACAACAATTATCTCCATCTTAAAATAAGAAACTGAGGAAGATAAGGATGAAGTGACTTGTTGAGAATTATACGGGTAAGTATCTGAGGTCAGATTTGGATTGGGTCTTACTGCTTTGTTCACTGTACCAATTAGGAAGCTGTTAATAAGAGTAATGACTAGTCTAAGAATTAATAAGAGTTATAACTAGTGCTGCTGCTGCTACAGAAGAATTGCATGGATGTAAGAGAGGCCATGGACCGACAAGACTTGGCAACTGATTGGCTATGGACCCAGAGAGTGTGAGGGAAATGAAAAAGTCAAAGATGGTTCTGAGATGAACCTCAGGTGGCTAGAAGGATTGTCATGATCTTTAAAGAAATATAAAAATTTGTGGGACGGGCTAGTTTAGGAGGAAAAATGATCACTTCAGTATTAAATATGTAGAGTCAGAAATGTTAATAGGTTATTTATAGAGTGATGTCCATCAAAGCAGGATGCAGTTTAGAGATTACAACTGGAGAAATAGATTTGGGGACTTTCCACAAGGGGGTTGAAATTGCCCAGAGATAAATTGTGGGAAAAGAAGAAAAAAATTGCTAAATACTTGTAGAAGTGATGAATTGAATGTAGAGCTAACAAAGTAAAAAGGGGAGAGAGAGAGAGAGAGAGAGAGAGAGAGAGAGAGAGAGAGAGAGAGAGAGAAGAGAGAGAGAGAGAGGAGGGAGAGAGAAATAAGTAGAAAGAAGAGGTAGAGGAAGATGAGAGGGAGAAGAAGAGAGAAATAAAGGACTCATGATAGAGTTTTGGAAGATACCTATACTTAGGATGGAGACAGCTAAGCAAAACAGTGAGAATATATCACTTGAAGGCAGAAAAGACCTGTGTTACAATCCAGTCTCAGACACTAGCTGTATAACCTTAATCTGCCTATTTCAGGTTCTTCAATTGTAAAATAGATGAAAATAGTACTTAGCTAATAGTGTTCTTGTGAAGATTAAATAAGATAATATTTGTCAAGGCTTTGTAAACCTTAAAATGCTGGATAAATATTACCTCATAATAATAATCCAGCAAAGGAAACTGAAGAGCATTCAGGTTGTTAACAGTGTCAAAATCAACAAGAAAACGAAGCCAGAAATTACGAATGGATTAAGAAATTAAGATCTTTATAATTCATTCATAATCATGAATGTAAGAGATTTAGCAGAGTGGTCAGTAGGCTTAGGAGTCAGCTTGTAAAGGGTTCATACTTAAGTATAGAGTAAATAAAAGCAGAGTAAAATGGTTTTTACCTTTGCACTGAGATAAAGTAATCTATTATATTGTAGCATGCTTTTTTGACTTGATTTTACTTGTTTGTGTGTGTTTGTAATATGGTTCATATAGAAATTGGTTTTGCATGACTTCACATACATAATTAATGAGGAGGAGAGAATTTATGAGAGAATTTAGCACTCAATTTTTAAAAATAAATATTAAACATTATTAATGTATTTGGGAAATATTTAATGAAATAAAAAAGTTGAAAATAATAATTATCATTTTCATTACCATCACCACCATCCTTTAACTTCTGGGAAAGAAGTGTTGGTTTTCCAAAGGCAACTCAAACAGCAAAATTATTTTAATGACTCCAAACTTCTCTCTGAAATAAAGGCCCATCTGTTAGTCTTCCAGTGTTAGAGTCACTAAAGAAATGAAAATGATTATTACCCTGAGAACAATAGAAATACATATGTTACATATGTGTGATCTAACAGCTTGCAGGACATTGTATAGAGGGCACTGGGGGAAAAATGAAGTAGAGAAAATCATAAAACAAATCAATGGGTGAAAAATGAAATTAGTTAGTCGTGTAATGAGAATGAGGGTTATACAACCCATCACCTCCAGTGGAAAGATAAAGGCAAGAAAGGGATTAGCTAGGTGGTTCAGTGGATATAACACTAGCCCTAGAGTCAGGAGGACCTGTGAGTCCAAATCCATCCTCAGACACTTAATTACCTAGATGTGGGACCTTGGGCAAGTCACTTAACCCCATTGCCTTGCAAAAAAAAAAAAAGGAAAAGAAAAAGACAAGAAGGAATCAGCATGTTGGTTGGACCTCCCATGGTTAATTTATGGATGAACATGTATAAGAATCACATAAGACAGGCAGGTATGAAGGCATCTCAATCTAAATGTTGGAAGAAATACTCATGTTGATAATGATACAGTCATTTTGAGTATAATGATCTGAATGATTGATTCAGTTTATAACTTAGTTACTTGAATAAATACTATTGTTTCAGTTGCTGGGAAAAAAATAAGGACCAGCTTATTCAGGGCCTAGTCAATGTACACTGACCTCCTAAGCAAAACAATATAAAGCATTTGGAATATTACACCATGATACATGCATTTGCATTAAGATCATATTCAATTCTACTCTCTTCTGGTGTATACAGAATGCAGAAGACCATCTCCCAAAATAATAATAATAAAAATGAAGTTGAAAGGAAGAGTCATGATTAACTTCTGGGCATGCCAGATATGAAAGTTCTCAGATCATATGATTTCAGGCAGAGACAGAGAAGTAAGAGATCCTCAAAGGGCACCCAGGCTCTTTGTATTAAGAGGAAGCCTGACACAAACTCTATTAGAGATGATAAGGACATTATAGGGAACCTCTAACCCCCTTGTTTTATAGATGAGGAAAGAGGGATACCAGAGAGTTAAATTGACTTGTCCAAGGTCATGACATAATTTTTCATCTAAACAAATAACTATTTACTCAGAGAGTCCGGCTAGCTAGAATACTGATTGAAGATATTTCAGTTCTTGGTGGCTCAGCCAAGTAATATTTTTTATTAATTGTACCTCATGATCTTTGTACTATAAACATTCCCCTAAATACCTTAAAAGCATTATTCAATCTGAGAAGTTTGACTACATAAACATTTTAGGATACTATTCAAATATCCTCCTTTAAATAATTCTCAATGAAACATTTGGTTGTTTTTGTCTTTTAAATAAAATGGAAAGGAAAATAGAAAGGGAAGAAAAGAAAGGAATAAGAGAGAAGGAAAAGAAAGACGAAAGGGGTAGGGAGATATGGGAAGGAAGAAAAGGATGAGGACAGGGAGGAGGGAAGGAAAGGGAAGAAGAAAAAATATATAACATTATTATATATTCAAAAGAAATAGCAAGTTCTACATAATAAATTTGCAGTTTCATATGCAATCACCTTTTTTAGTTCTACTATGTTATAGACATTCTTGTTTTATTTCATAAATTAAAAATGAAATTTTAAAAAGCTTCAAAAATACAATAAACTGAGAAGAAAGCTAGCAAAGAAGTGAGAGGCAGTGTACAAGTCATTTAACCTTCTTTGCCTCAGTTTCTTCATCTGAAAGTGAACTGGAGAAGGAAATGGCAATGCATTCTAGATTCTTTGCCAAGAAAACCCTAAATACAGTCACAAGTTTGACATGATTGAAAAAAAAATGACAGATTTATCCTATATATAGCTTGCTTTGTGTATATTTGCTTGCATGTTGTCTCTCCCCATTAGAATGTAAGGTCCTTGAGGGTTATGACTGTCTTTGGTCTCTTTTTTAAAGAGCTGGATCCCTAGAGTCTAGTGACTGCCACAAAGTAGGCAATTAATGAATTCTTATTGAATTGAATTGAATTGAATTGATATTGTGTTTTGGTTTGGTTTGAATATTTATAATCTTGTTAGATCTAATTTTATGACCTATAGTCAATGCTCAAACTAGACAGACTATAATTTTTGAATAACAGTCATAGGCAAGATAGAATTAATCTGACCTTGTAAAACAATAAACTTATTCTAAATGAAGCCTGAATTATTAAGAGGATTTTCTTTGCACTAGAATTCTGGGGAGTTTGAGACTATACATTTTGCAGAGGATCATCAATCAAGCAATTCATAGGATGGACCCTGTCTGAATAGTCCCTAGACTTGAGCACTAGTCCCAATTTTACCACCGACTAGCCATATATTCTTTTTTTTTAATTTTATTTTTGGCAATGGGGTTAAGTGACTTGCCCAAGGTCACACAGCTAGGCAATTATTAAGTGCCTGAGGTCAGATTTCAACTGAGGTCCTCCTGATTCCAGGGCCAGTACTCTATCCACTGTACCGCCTACCTGCTCCCTAGCCATATATTCTTGGCCAAGCCATGTCTACTTTCCCTTTAGCTCCTTTCAGCTCAACAAAATGTGTTGCCTTATTAAGTACCTACAATGACAAGGACCTGTGGGGAACACAAAGGAATATAGAAGCTACCTTCTAGGGGCTTATAGTTGAATATACCTACTAATATAAAGGTAGCTAACAACAAAAGGCAATAAATGCTCAATACACACTCAGAGTTACAGAGAATAAGAATTATAGGAATTCCGAAGGGTATTGGGTTGTGGTAGTTTCATGAAGGAAGTGGTATCCTATGAAGCTTATGTGAAAAATACTTAAAATATCAGTAAATAAAAAATAATTAAAGTACCAATTCTCCCTGGAATTGTAATAAAGTAAAATTATTTTTCCTAAAAATACAATGAGAAGAATAAATTAATGAATAATTCAATAATAAACATCTTTAAGTACATATGTGCAAGGCACATTATTTTGTAATAATAAAAGAAAATTCATATTACTGACAAGAAGAGTAAAATATTAATTCTTTAGAACACTTACAATAATAACAGTAATAGCTGTTATAATTATTGTCTCATTTGATCCTCACAGTAGGTGCTATCATTATCCTCATATTACAGTTGAAGGAATTGAGGTAGTCAGAGATAGAATGACACCCTCAGGGTCTACTGTGGAAGACCTGGTTTGAACAAAGTTCTTCCTGACTCCCCAGGGTTCAGCATTCTATCTAGGTGCTACTTAGAACTTTAAGAATTACAAATTACTTCCTCACAATAATCTGTGAGTTAGGTAGTATAATAATGCATTCCCATATTATAAATGAGGAAATAGAACTCAGGAAACTTAAGTGGTTTGTAATTATAAATATAATGTTTATATAACACTTTGAGAAGCAACAATGATATAAAGATGCCTCTAGGATCAGAAAGGCCTGGCTAAAGTTCCACTTCTGACCCATTCTGGTTCTAGAATTCCAGACAAGTCATTAAATCTTTTGAAAGGGAGAGGGGGGAAGCAACTCTGGCAAAACACATACACACACATACACATGTGTGTAAAATATACATATCATATATATGCATAAATACATACATTCACACATATATGTATATATAGTATGTTTCTATACCCTGAATATTACACTTTTGTGTGTATATGTATTTTATATAAATATATACTTATATAGGAAGAGAAAGAGAGCACTTCGCATATTTAATCTTCTAATTTTAAGGATTATATGTATCAGAAACAGATATTCAAGCCAAGTTCTGTGATTCCAATCACAACATCAGTTTCCTCCAAACTTATCAGCTTAACTAGTTTCCATATGGAATGACTCCTGAGAGAATAGTCCACGGAACAAGTTTAGAATGAGTTGAGCTTAGTTGGTTTCTTGAAAATGGCATATTGGTATAGAAAGAGCAATGGACTTGGAGGGGCAGGGAAGATTTGTGTTCTCAGAACAAATCCCACACGATTCATAACTGAAAAGGAAAAGAGAGGAGAAGTCACTTCTTTATTATTTATCTGTCCTGAGTCATAAGCATTTCCATCTCTGTGGCCAATAAGCAGTGATTGTTGGAGGAGATTCCAGGTCTAATGGAGGAACCACTGCTAAGCCACAAAGCACCTTGGATTCTAAATCACTCTATATTCTGAATCCAGGCATTCATACCGATGGACTAGGTTCAGTCCTGGCAAGTCTCACCTCTAAAGAGGGAAGTCCTTGTTCTCATATTCTTTGGCTCATTAAGCCCTCCAACCTAATTCTCCAAGCATGATTTTATCTTAATATTATAATGGAATTTATCACTAGGGTTTCCCCAAAGGGGAGCTGGAGGGAAAGCATTAAATTGGTGCTTAATATACAATATGCATTAAGGGGCAGTTAATTTATTCTTACACACTCAAGAAATTTTAAACACACAAGACTCACAAGCATTTATTAATAGGACAATTCAGAGTAACTTACACTGGAAGACTGATACTTAAATCACATCAAACATAAAGCAGTTTTGGAGGTGACTTATAGCGTGCCAGATCTAAAATCAGGAAAATCTGAGTCCAAATCTGAGCATAGACATTTGTTATGTGACCTTGGACAAGTGACTTAACCCTCTTTGCCTCAGTTTTCTTATTTATAAAATGAGCTAGAGAAGGAAATGGCAAATCACTCTAGTATCTTTGCCAAAAAAAAAAAATCCAAAATAGAGTCACAGAAAGTTGGATACAATTGAAAAAAACTATTAAGCATTTTACATTTCACCTGAGCTCTGCATTGTCCAAAAAAATCCCAGGATTTATCTACTGGTAGAACAACCAAAATCCCAGTAATACTCATTTTAATATCCATTATCTCTGGTGCAGAAGCTTCTCTTGCCACAGTCAGTTTCTACCTGATGGGACCCAAAGTCACTATCTTTTAAACGCATAAGGATGTCGCTAAGCCTGGCCATATCTCTCTAGGGAAACCTATTCCCCTAAGATCAAAATGAATACTTCAGGTTTGGCCACATAATATATGTACTTTTGATGCTATGTGCTCACAGGATAGGTGGTGGCCAAGAGAAAGGATGAACTGCAAACCACCCTTCTCCCCCTCTCCATTCAGAATGTAAGGCAAGATTCAAAGGAGAAAAGGAGAAGCAGAAGGACCAGTCAGTCCCTCGTATATGTAGGTGAACTCCCAATATTTAGAGTCTGGTATATAATATGTGCTTTAAAGAATGTTGACTGACTGAGACATCAGCTCTTTGGCTTCACAGTGAATCGCAGGAATATCCCTCATCTCAGAGGGCAAGCGCCACAAACACAGCAGCAAGAAGCCCTCCCAAGGCTTCCTCATGGCAACCTGGAACAGGAATGGCTAGTGAGCAGGCTCCACAGAATTGCTCTCACTAGACATGCATCATTAACTCATAATCACATGCACAGCAAATATCAGAGCTGGGAATCTAAACCAAATCTTCTCACTTCTGATCTCTCTGTTGCTTTTTCTATTACAACAGTTTCCTCCAAGCTTATCAAATTACAGGATGAATTAATTTGCTATGGGAGAGGCAAGAAGACCCAAATCATGGAACTGCCTCAGGATGATACTGAGAGAGACAGAGAGATACACAGAGAAAGACAAAGACAGAGAGACAGAGAGAGACAGAAGGACAAAGAGAGACAGAGACAGAGGAGGCAAGAAGGAAAGAGAGAGAGAGCAGGAGAGACAGAGACAGAAAGACAGAGAAAGGAAGGGAAAGGGAGAAGAAGAAAGAGAGGGAGGAATAGAGAGACAGAGGCAGACAAAGAGAAAGAGGGAAGGAGAGACAGAGAGACAAAGAGAGGGAGTCAAGGGAAGAGAGGAAGGGAGGAATAAAAGGGAGGAGAGAGAGAGAGAGAGAGAGAGAGAGAGAGAAGGGGGAGCTGAGTGAGGAAGTTGGAGAAATTTTTTTCTAAGAACACAACTAGTAGCTATAAATAATCCTAAGGAACATATATATACAGGGATAAGACATGGAGTTCTAGGGATCCTGGACTTTCTGGAGAGGAGATAACACCCAGATACAAATTGGACAATGCAAATTCAAATGGAATGAGCATGAAGACAAGATAAAATCAAACTGCCATGATATGCATGGAAGGAAGAAAGCACTTCCACTTAGGAACCTAGGTTTGGCTTTATTTAGATTACCTTTTATTAATTTTTATACTTTTGAATGTACTTTAATGTGTCCTTGTACACTCACCCACTACAATGGAAGCTCCTTAAGAGCAGAAGCTGTTTTTCTCTTGCTCTTGTTTCCCCTAGTCCACTACCACCATAGACATTTAACAAATTCTGATTTGTTTTCCCCTTCCAAAAAGTTCCCTGCTTTTTACTTCTGGACCCTTACCTTGGCCTTGTCTTTAAAAGGAGTTTACTCCTTAAATGTCTGTAAAAAGAATAATTAAGTAATATCTTAAATGGAAATAACTGACCTCAAATTTAATCAGTTAAAAAATATTAAACATCTACTAATTCCCATCAAACCTGCATGCTTACTGATTACAGAGTAAGAAGGATGCGGTACCTATTATTCCAAAAAGATGCTGAGAAGATAGCCTAGACATGAGGGAATGATGACACACTGATAACTCTTTCTCTAACCTTTCCTTGCCCCCATCCTGTTCATCACAGAATATTCACTCATGGTAGAAAATACCTCCTTGACTGGTGCATAAGCTATTTACCATCTTGTCCCAAACTTGGTCTGAGTAATCAGCCATTGCCAACTCAGATTCTGAATTGGTATTAGAAATACTGGCTTTCAATTCCCCTTCTGCTGCTGATTAACTGTTCATCCATGAGTAATTCATTGATCCTCTGTGGTCCTCAGTTTCACCAATTTACAAAGAAAATGACTACATTTCAAATCAAATCATCTGTGTTTGAATATTATTTCTGTTTCTTACTCGTGAAACTTACTTCTTATAATATGAAACTCTGTAAGTCATTTGGTTTCTCTGATTCTCAATTCCCTTCTCTGCAAAAGGAAGAAGACTTGAAAGAACTCTGAATCCTATAAATTTATGATTTTATTTTCAGGGACACTCACAGATTTGGGGTTTTTTTTCATTTTTGGTGGGTTTGTTTTTGGGTTTTGGGGGGGTTTTGCCCTCCTGATCTTTACTTTTCTTAAGGATCATGATAGGATCCCATTCCCTCAAAATATTCTTAAGGACCTTCTTTTGTAGGACATGGTAAAATGGATAGAGCACTGAGCTTGGAATCTTGGACACACCATCAAACAGCAACAACAAAAGAAAAAACATATAAAAGAAAGAGAAAAAAATAAAAAAGATAGCAAAGAATGTAGCAGGCACTGACTCCTCAAACATAATCACCTTCTTCACCAATTTGTCTAGGGTTCACTCTGCAAGGATGAAGAACCCACAGGGATACTGATTTTTTTCCAGCACAGTGGGCTTAATGAGACTGAAGAAGAATAGTAAGGCAGTGCCACATGAGAGGTACAGACACAATAGCACTTATAGGGGTTCTATGGAGTTGTGATTCCTATAGGCTGATATTACCAGTGAGAGCTCAATTGATGAAATGGACATTGAAGTGGTCTTTGAACTGAACTCCATTCAACTCAACAAGTATTAATTAATCCTCTCTGCCCTCAAGAAACTTATGTTCTACTAAAGGGAAACAGCATGTACACACAGAAGCAAATCCAAAAGGAATATCAAATAACTGGAGCAGAAATTCCTAAAAACCGGGTAACCAGATGTATAGAAGGTGAGAAGAACTTTTATAGAAGGCTAAAGATTCTAAGCAGCAGAGCTGAGAAAGAAGAGTATCCTAAATAGAAAGTATTCTTTTACAAATTAAAGCACAGAGATCATAGAGGAAGATGAGATATCATAGACAGAGAATAGGGAGCAGGCTAACTGAGTTGAAATGAACAGTACATCAATACTTTTCAATACTTTTCTGTAATCTGACAGGAATCAGAACATACCTGTGCATACTCTGAAGCAGGGATGCAAAGGACCCTCTGGAATGCATGTCCCTTTGGATCATGTTCTTAAATCCTCAGAGTTCAAAATTCCTCAGCAATAAAATGAAGCTAATAGTAATATCAGCTTTATTTTGATCTTTGTGGGGATCAAAAGAAGATAATGTATGCAAAGTATTGCACAGACCTTGAAGTGTTGTATAAATGTCACCTCTTATTATTATGGGTCTGACTTTCCCTTCAAATGCTGAGTGTCTAGACCAGTTGTTTAAAAAGGTTTAGACAATATTTTGATAATTGTATTTCAATATATTTTCCCTTTATAATGTTCTGTATTTTATATTTTGGATTTCATTATTGGCAAAAGGCTGTTTAAAACCCCTACTCTAGATACACCTTTCCCCAGGGTGTCCATGCTCCAGTTATTCAATTCCCCTCAAAGTCCATTCATTTCTCATGCATAACTCAAAATGCAAAAGCCTCCTACCCCAACTCTGTTGGGTCTGTGGGGAACATTTCCAGTAATAGAATTATATAGCTATAGAAAGTAAGAGTTGAAAGAAACATGACAGATCATCTAGCTCTATTCCTTTATTTTATTTATTTATTCTGAACAAGAAATAAAACAAGCCTTTCTCTGACATAATAGAATGGGGGGAAAAGATGGTTGCATATCAAACTGCAAATCTATTATGTACGACTTGCTATTTCTTTTAAGAATTTAATAAATATTTTGTGATTTTTTTTTTACTTCTCTCCTCCTAGAAATGCTACATTAGACACACACATGCATGCATGCATTTATATGTGTATATATGTAAAATCATATATACTTCTATATTTCAGTACTTTCTCCAGATACAGATAAGTTTCTTCCTTCATAGATCCTTTGTGATTAATTTGGGTATTTATAAAAGTCAAAATGATTTATTTGTCCAATGTTGTTCTTAAAACAATATTGCTACGGGCGGCTAGGTGGCACAGTGGATAGAGCACTGACCCTGGAGTCAGGAGTACCTGAGTTCAAATCTGGTCTCAGATATTTAATAACTATCTATTTATGTGGTCTTGAGCAAGCCATTTAACCCCATTTGCCTTGCAAAACCTTAAAAACACACAATATTGCTATTACTATATACAATATATACTATATACAATATATCCTCATTTTGCTCTTCACTATATAATGCAAGTCAATCTATGATTGTGCTATAAGAAATGATGATTTTGATGATTTTGGAAAAAAAACTTCTTTATTTTATATGTAATAAGAGGACTGGCCATCAAGAGCAATGTCCTTGAAGCAAGCATAATGTTTTCTGCTTGCTGCATATCTACATGGAGGCACATGCATTCCACGGGACCCTTTGCATCCCTCCTTCAGAGTATGTAGAGGTATGTTCTGATCCCTGTCAGATTATAGAAGAGGATTGAAAAGATTTTAATTGGCTGTTGAGCTGGAATTGATTTTAAATTCCAAAGGGTCAAATCAAAATTCTCTCTTTCTTCCCTGATAACTTTTGAGTGTGAGAAGAAAAAGAAATGCAGTAAGTTCTGGATATAGGGGAAAGTAGTGGCAATGTATAGACCTGTCCTTTCTTTTTGTCTCATGTTTATTCCTCCTTATCTTAGATAAATCTTAGATAATGGGGCAGACTAGGTCACAATCATGGGAAGTTTAAAAAACCTAGAGAGTTATCAGAGGTCCAAAATGGAGTTACTAGAAGAATTTGCTGGTGGTGTCAGCAGACTCACCCATTCAGAATCCAGCCTTGAGGAACAACCTCCTTGACCTTCCAGTGAATCAATTCAGCATCCAAGACATTATGTCCTACAAGCAAATGAACAACTCTGCCACTGGCTATACCACACCCAAAAGTGAACTGGGTGGGAGAATGTTTTTAATCATTACTATAAGTTTGAGCTCACATTTCATCAAAAAATCAAGATGGTATAGAAGAGAGTATTTTATCGATTATATGAGGTTTTTTTACTCTCTTCTCAGTAGATATCACTTTGTTAAAACTAATTAATATTAGTTGATGACATTGGTAAAATGGTTTTGGAGAAACATTAGGATATCCTATACCTTATCCCCTCAGGATTCAAAGGATAAGTAAGCTTCAGGGGTATGTAGGAGTTGAATTTTGGGGTTCTGATCTGAAATAAAGTAGGGATTAGAAGAATAGCCCAAGAGTCTATATGCCACATATTTTAGAAAACAGTTGCTCAAATGAGAACTTCACATTCTGAAGCTATTAAGTGGTAGAATCAGGATTCACTGGATTTCAATCTAAAAGGGATAATAAAGATTATCTCTTATAAACCCTTCCTTTTTTGGATAAGGGAATAGGATCTCACTTTGGGAAAGTTTAATTAGATTCATAGAACATAGAGGAATTTAGAGGTCATCTAATTCAGCCCCTTCATCTTACAAGTGAAGCAATTGAATCATAATGAGGTTAAATGACTTACCCAGAGTCACACTGACATTTTCAATGTCACTTTAAAAATTCTTTTCAGAAGCCCAGGTTCCTCCTTGCCAAAAACAGTACCTAAAAATCCTCCACTAAGATCTGCATTAGAAAGCTCTAAAAGGAAGACAAATTCTGTATAGCTACATATATGCATATATATGTATATATATACATATATTTATAATATACTCAATGAGCACCTGCCTACACCCTTATTTAATAGTTCCCTCTGGGCATTATGTCATCTTTATATTGATTTCTTGCCTTTTATGTGGCAGGTAGAAATTTCTAAGAATTTAGCCATCCTGCCCATAGTGGGAAAAATGCTCGGGTACATATACAGAATTGGCTTGAAGCAAAAGTGGGGCATAGTAAAGGGTTTCTTATAATTTCCTATTTGTTGGGCTCCTCATAGCACTTGGGTCTGCTATCCTGTCTGCATATTCCTCTTTTGTCAAAGAGGATCCCAGGGAAGGGAAATGGTCAAAGGTAGAATTGTAAAAATTAGGATCCTTCCACCAAAGACTGCCTCTGAAGTGTCTGATGTCATAAATAGAACCCTGGATTCTTAAAAGTTCATGAGTAGATCTCAAAATCTGGAAGAATCAACAAAGCTGGAAAAGGCTTGAAGGTGAGCCTGATGATGGATCAGTTGTGGCCTCAGGAAAAAGTCAATCAGTTCAGAGAGAATCATCACCGGAAGACACTTCCAGGTGATGTTTTTGACTATAGTTCCTTGTTAAATTTTAAAGAGGGAGAAGATTCCTGACATGGAGGAGCTTTTATAAAAGCCTCAAAACAGGATATGGAGAGTTAAGGAAATCATATGCTCAAGAGACCAAATAGACCAGTTTGTCCAGAATGTACAGTTGTTATGAAAAGGAGTAATGTGCAGTCATCCAGGAAAGATAAGTTGGAGCCAGATAGAAAGACAAAGAAGTTTGGATTTTATTGAAGGTACAAAAGGAGTCACTGAAACTCCTTCAGCAGGATGTAACATGAACAAATTTATGTTTAGAAAGACTGTTTTGGTAGCTTGAAATGGATCCAATATCTATCAGCGTTTCCCAGGTCTCACCTTTTCCCAACCCCTTTAGATGATTTGGATCCATACCTCTCCCTTCCTATCATCCTCTAACACAAAAATGTCCCCAAGGATTGGATTGGCCCCGTGTCCCTGGTAGCTTTTGACCATATTGACTTAGCTTTCAGGTCCCCTGAGGGCATAAAAAGCCCCACCTCCATGAAACTGGAGCCACTTCTTAGTGGATGTTGCAAGAGAGGACAACTAGTTGGTACAGGGGATAGAGTGCTAGGAGCAACTGAGATCATATTGCCATGCAACCCTGAGCAAGTCTTTTAACCTCTGTTTGCCTCAGTTTTCCTGTCTGTAAGAAGGAGATAGTAATTGCTATGTGACCCTAAGCAAATCACTTAATCTCTGTCTGCCTCAGTTTCCTCATCTACTATATGTAGATACCAATGGCACCTACCTCCCAAAGTTGTGAAGAGCAAATAAGAAACTATTTGCAAGGGCTTGGCCTGACCCTTGAAAGGCACTTACTATAGACTAGTTTCCTTCCCTTTCTGCTGACCAGATGCTTTTCCATGCTGGATTTAAAGAAGCTAAGTGTCACCCTAACCTTGAATTATATAGCTAATTCTTTAGACAACTGGGTTGTTCAATGGTTAGAGCACCTGAAGCATGAAGGACCTGTGTTCAAATCTAGCCTCAGACACTTTATGCTTACTAACTGCATGACCTTGGGCAAACCTGATTGCCTCACATCCAGGACTGTCTCCACTCTTCCTGATCCATAGCTGTCCATTGGACCCAGATGGCTCTACAGGAGAAAGTGAGACTGGTGACTTAGCAGAGCATCCTCTTATTCAAATCCAATTCACTTGCATGTCATGGTATCACCGCCTATCCTGGTCTTCCTCAAAAATGAAAGACAAACATCATCTATTTCAGAGAGAGACAGACAGAGCATTTAAGTGTTATGAGCCAGCATAGTGATGTATATATAAATGTAAGCAAACAAAACAGTTCCTACCTTCAAGTGACTTATATTAGATGGTCTCAGGGATATGGTCTTCAACCAGAAGAGAAGGGCCTCAAGGCAGAGAGTTTTCCAGAGAGTAAGTTGGCAGACAAGGAGGAAGAGAAATCCAAAGAATGAGTCCAATCATGAATGAACTGAAGATGTCAGAATTCATCCTGAAATGGTGTTTAGTACAGTGGAATCACCATCAGGAGAGTAGGACTTCAGAGTATTAGGTACTTGTCCCTCCTATTAGAATATAAGTTCCTTGGAAACTTTCTATATTTTCATACTCAATTTCCAGCACAACACCTGGTATATAGTGAAAGCTTAATAAATTATTAATTGATTGATTGATTAATATGAGACAACCTCAGAATATGAAGATGTGACACCCACAAGGCAGGAAGGAATGCAGACAGGTAAACACCTAGTAGCTCCATACTCACCTTTGCCCTACTTCTATAAGATGCTTAGACCCAGGTGGGGAAAGCCACTGCATTAGCCTCTGGGAGTGAAAAATAAACCCATGCTAGTCAGCCAACTGGGTTAATAGGACTTCATCTCCCATGCACATAGTCCTTGGCAGGTACCTGGAAAAGGAAATATTGCCTAGAGTCCAGGGGCAGACAGAAGACAACACCAGAGTGTGATTCTCTCCAACAGGGTCAGCCCTGGGCAGAGTTGTGAAATCAATGAAAATGCCCACTTATATCTGTTGCCCTTTCTAGGCACTGTCACTCATTTCCACTCGACATATGACTTTCTCTACTTCCACTTTCAGGGAAGGTTCTGCTAAGAGACCATTCTACTTTAAGGAAAGGCTGACTTTTTTCATAGGAATCACATTATGTTAGATCTAGACATTGATCTTTTCTTTTTTATTGATGAGAGGGTCTCATCTCTTGATTGACTAAGATACTAGAAAGCCTGTATCCAACTGTACTATAAGGTCTACTGACTAAGTGGACCACCCAAAACAGAGAAAAGTCAGTTAATAAGAATTTATTAAGTGCCTACTCTGAGACAGGTACTGTCCTAGGCAATTGGGAAACAAAAAAAAAAAAAAGATAATTCCTGTTCCCAAGGAGTTCACAGTGTAATTGAGAAGAAAACATTTGAATGACTAGATAGAAACAAACAATATACAGAATTAATTGGAGATAATTAACAGAGTGAAAAAATTATCATTAAAAAAGATCAAAAAAGGTTCCTTGTCAAAGGTAGAATTTTAGCTGAGGGAAGCCAGGAAGTAGAGGCTTGGATAGAGAAAATTAGAGACATGGAAGACAGCAACACAGAATTGTAATTGGATCATCTCATGAAGACCAGTGTCATTGAATCAAAGCCTACATGGAGGGGAGGGAGGTCTAAAAAGACTAAAAGAATGGAGCCAAGTTTTTAAAGATTTTCAGTATCAAACAGAGAATTTTATATTTGATCCTAGTGGTGCTTGGGAATCACTAGAGTTGACCATCTGCAATAGATGACGTTTTTCAATCAACAAGCATTTATTAGGCTTCCATAATGTGCCAGTCAATGCAGCAAACGCTGAGGACACAAAGGTCAACAAATGAAAGCGTTCTCTCCCACAAGTCACCCACTAGCCAATGGGGATGCAAATAAGTAGACACATAATCATACAGGAAATAAATACAAAGTGAATAGAAATAAATTCAAAGGATTAAATACACAACCTTTAAAGGTTCTTCATAGCTAAGGATAGGATGGAGTTGCTTAAAATGATTTACAAAAGCCTGCCTAAGATTTTTAGTTTGAGCTTTTCCACCTCAGAAATCAACAAATACTTGATTTGTTGTTTTGTTGGTTGACTAAACTTAAGAAAGTGGCAGAGAAAATAATAATAAAGAAGATTAAATTTAAAAGTATGTCATGTACAATTTTTTCAGTCAAAAATTAAACAATTCATAGCCCACCAATTCTACTA